>NW_027069915.1:440778-531221 GCF_002906115.3 Quercus suber | reverse complement strand
TTCAGGCAGCCAACCCGAAGAACTAACCCCAATGACGGCACCATGGCCGTTCGCTCAGTGGGGGTTGGACATTTATGGGGCCATTCCCACGGCAATACGACAACTGAAGTTCCTAGTTGTCAGTATTGACTACTTCACCAAGTGGGTAGAAGCTGAAGCATTGGCCACCATCACAGAAAAAACGTACGGAGCTTCGTCTGGCGATGCATCATATGCAGGTTTGGCATTCCAAGAATCTTAGTCTCGGACCGGGAAGCAATTCGACAACGACTCCTTCAGGGACTTCTGCTCGCAGTTAAGGATACGGAACCACTACTCCTCTCCCGCCCACCCCCTAGCCAACGGGCAGGTCGAAGTTACAAACCGGTCCTTGATAAAAATTATCAAGACCCGGCTTGAAGGGGCAAAGGGCATATGGGCGGAAGAGTTGCCGAGCATACTATGGCCTACAGGACAACAGCAAGGACACCAACAGGAGAGACACCATTCCGACTAACGTATGGAAACGAAGCAGTCATCCCAGCTGAAGTCGGCCTTACAAGCTACAGGTGCACAACCACGACGAAAAAAGGAATGATGAGGCCATGCGTCTGCAACTTGATCTGGTGGACGAAGTTAGGATGGCAGCAGAGCAAAGGCTTGCACGGTACCAGGACCGCATGGCCAAACATTACAACTCCCGGGTCAAACGCAGAGACTTCCAGGTAAGGACCTCGTTCTAAGAAAGGTTATGGGCGCAGCAAGGGACCCACTCAAGGGAAGCTCGGCCAAATTGGAAGGACCTTACCGAGTTACGGCATGGCAAAGGAAGGGAACCTACCATCTAGAGACACTGGACGGACGGAAGCTACCGCATCCATGGAATGCTGAACACCTACGGAATACTACAGTAGGGGCGACGTCCACATAAAGCAAAAATTGCTTTTTAGAATGACGCCAAGACCTACGGATTACCTTCTCAATATTTGCTACAATAAGCCCAAAGGCAGTTTTTCTTTTCCTACTTAAGTATTTGCTACAATAAGCCCGAAATGGGCAGATTTTGTTTTCGAATTACTTTTTATATAGATGCATGGCAATAAGAGGAATTTACTTAGAACTACTGATGTTTCTACTTACAAATATGAGGATATTAAAGATTGACAAATTGACCATCCACAAAGTGGACGAGATCCAAAAGCTGACGGTCCATCCACAAAGTGGACGGGATCAAAAAACTGACGGTCTAAAAATGACCAAGTCCCCAATCATCTCAGCTCTCAAGCTGACGATTTAAAAAAAAAAAAAAAAAAAAAAAAAAAAAAAAAAGAGACTAGCCAGTCCCCAACCATCTCAACTCTCAAGCTGACGGTTTAAAAAGAGTGACCAAGTCAATCATCTCAGCTCTCAAGCTGACGGTTTAAAAAAAAAGGAGAGACTGGCTAGTCCCCAACCATCTCAGCTCTCAAGCTGACGACCAAGTCAATCATCTCAACTCTCAAGCTGACGGCTTAAAAGATTGGCCAAACCCCCAATCATCTCAGCTCTCAAGCTGACGATTTAAAAGAGACTGACCAAGTCAGTCATTTCAGCTCTCAAGCTGACGGTCTAAAAGACTAAATATTGTCAAAACACAATCATTTCAAGCTGACGGTCTAAAGATGGCCAAAGTCCAAAAGATGGACAAGAGGCTAGGTGACCGAATCCACAAATGGACGAGCAAAACAGCCGACGGTCTAAAGATGGTCAAAGTCCAAAGATGGACGAGAGGCTGACGGTCTTAGTAACCAAATCCAAAAATGGCCATCCAAAAAACAGGCGAGAGACGGTCTAAATGACAAAAAATTAAAACGACTAAACCGACGGTATAAAAATGACCAGATCCACGAAATCGACGAGACAACCGAGATTAGCTGACGGAATACACGGACCAATAAATAGGCTAACGATCTAAAAAGGCCAAATCCGTCAGTCCGCAAACAGCCGACCGTAAGGTAGATAACCTCGTTACGAAATGGGATTTTGACAACTTTCTACAATCATTAAAGCAAAATGATCAAAAGCTGACGGGTTCATTAAAATTGACCGACGGATTAGTGAAACTAACGGTACGACTAAAATAAGAAGGCCCGCAATCTTGGTTTCAAAACATACAAGGAAACCAAGCGAAATAAGCTACACGCAGGTAATAGAAAACTGACAGCATTATAAACAAATCCAAGCCTAAAAAAGGGCATTTACAAAGCTGTCAAAATATTACACAACGGTGCCCAAAGGGCACTTAATAAGATTGTCTTCTACATAGATAAAAAATAAATAAAATAAAATAAAATAAAAATGATGATAAACAAAAATAAAAAACGTCACTTCAAGAAATTTTCTATTTGGCGGCAGGCTCCTCTTCGTCAAGCAGCACCATATGGGGAGTGGCTGCAGTCGTCGGAAGGTTCGCAGCAGGTTGGGCCAACACAACCCCACTCTCTCCAAGAGGGGGGGAATCAACAGAGTCATCAACACCAGGGGTGACAGCATCTGTCGCAGGCGTCATGGGCCGAGCGTCATCTATGCTAATACCAGAAAGGTCCAAATCAGGAAAAGCTGACGCCACTTGTTTAAGACAGTCGTCGAATCCCGTGCCATAATAGCTGCCACAGGAATCGATAAAAGCATCTGACGCCTTGAATTTCTCAACAGCATCAGCCCCTACCGTCTCCAACTGATCATAAAGAGCCGTCAGCTTTCCTTCTATTTCGAGCCGCTGACGCTTCGCCTCTTCCAACTCCGCCTTCACGTCTTTCAGCTCAATGTTAAGTGTGCGCATCGCCCCCTTATACTGAGCCTATTGGTCTCGCATATTGGCGTTATGCTTATTAACGCGAGCGACGACCCCTCCTTGGCCACGCACCGTTCCTGCAGCGCCTTCACACGAACCAAAGCCTAGAAAATGATATAACCGTCAGTTAGCAAAAAGAGAGTTTGGCACGTTAGTCAAAGAAAGAAGTAAAACTGACTGCTTACCCGCGAGAGGTCGAACAAGGCTGACGACCCTAGTTCTTCCGTCCCTAGCTGAGCGCAAGGATCCATGTCCGTCGGCTTTATGAGTGCTTCGATGGCCTCGACGGCAAAGTCCTTGTGCATCAGCAGACTCTGAGGTCCCTGCAGGATGGGACCAGAAGAGGTCATGACACCTTTCCCAGCTCCATGGCCCGACGTGGGGGGCGACTTCACGGGAGTGACGGTTGGTCTCTTCGACGGACGAATGACCACTCCGTCAGATTTCCTCTTCTGGGAGCCCTTGGCGACGGTCTTAGGAGCAGACGTAGACGTCGTCTCTCCCTTCGCCTTCTTCTCCTCTCGCTGACGGGCAGCGGCGGCCCTGATCCGCTCCTTAGCAACATCCATTTCTACAACAGACAAACAAAAAACAACATAAGGAAAGCCGACGACTAGAAGTTTAAAAACTGACGGATAGGTAAAGACTCACGGTGACGGGCAAACTCTTCCAACCTACGAGCCTCGGGCATTGGTTCGGGACCCCCACAGTATGTGTAAAGAGTATCGAGGGTAATTAAGTCCCGGCACGATCGCTCTCCTATGGGTATCCCCAGAACCCGACGAATGAAGTCCTCTTGCTCGTCAGTTATTGATGGACGAGCGAAAGCTGGAAAAACAACTTGGCTGCGTTAGTATCTTTTCAAAGGAAAAATGAAATATGGCAAACTGACGAGGATAAAAGGTGACGACTAAAACCTGACTCCTTAACAAACCCCCAAGTGTTGTCAAAACAACCATAGGGAATTGTTTCCCATTCATCCTGACGGCACACCCAGTCCGTCCCCTCTACGAAAAAGAACCTACTCTTCCAGGCTCTATTGGAATCTGGCATTTCAGACACCAGCCTTAATTCCTTCTCCCTGACGGCGAAGTGATACATCCCTCTTGATGAAGAAAGGTGCCGAGGTCTATAGCAATAGAAAAATTCATCCAAGGTAAGCTGACGGTGACCTCCGCTTAAACGACCCCACAACACCTCGGCACTTATAAAAATTCTCCAGGAGTTTGGGGCAATCTGACTGATTGAGATGCCAAGATAATCAGCTAGCTGACGGTGTAAAGCCGTCAGGGGCAATCTCAACCCGACAGCAAACATGGCGTCATACATGCCAACGTCTGCAGTTCTTCCCGTATAACACTTTTCACCCTCCATAGGTAGACGGATGGGAATATGGTCAGGGATTTGAAAACGGGTACGTAGTTCATTAAAAATTTTAAGCGTCATCTTTGGAAAAATTTATTCACAGCCCAGTCCTTGGGAAGGATGAAGGGACGACTACCTTCAGGACCTACAGAATCCCCTTCACTAGACTCCTCGACGCCTTCATCCCCGTCACTGTTCCCCCTCCTAATTCAATTTCACTCCCCTCGCCTACTTCCTCCTCCTGGCCGCCGTTCCCTGACCTTCTATTTCTTCGACGGCAACATGTGCTGACGTCTCCCTCTCTGACGACCAGGAGGAACTCTCAGACTCACTACTTGAGCCTGAACCAAACACCTCGTCCTAGCCCGCTCCTTCGCGGACCGACGACTGATCACTCGACATCTACCTACAAGTGACGGGTGTAAACTAAGCACCTAGGATGACGACCTCACTTTAAAAAAGAAATTGAAAGCATGCGAGAAAGGGAGGGAAACTTACAAGTTCTGGAGTGACGGTTGAAAAAGCGACGGCGGGAACGTTGGTAGAGCTGACGAAATATGGGCAACGGATGTGCTCTCCAGGAATTAAGTAAATGAAATAGTGAAAATGAGAAGGGGGGCCACAATATATATATAAGTTAAACGCACGGAAGACGAAGCGACGCCCGCATTCAGACACGGAGCCAATCCAAGCACGCCACCTGTCCTAGCATTTAATACTAAAAGTGTCAGTAGTGATAATTCTACTCTCTTGATCAAAGTGGCAGGTAGTGACGAATGCAAAACTCCATACCCGTCAGGTATAGCCGACGGAGATATGGAGTAGGGGGCAACTGATATGGAAGAATAAATGATAGCAGGTCATGGGCTTAACCCGTCAGCCGAAGTTTGGGCTGACGGTCAATCACGGGTAACGGACAATCATGCTGACAGGACCCAGATAAACTGGGGCTGAAGGCTCCGGTAGTAGAGGGTGGACCTCTCTTCCTTGGAGCAGAAGTCTTTTCCTTATAGGAATCCTTATGCGCGTAGATTGCGGAATCCTTTCCTTATAGGACTCTGATACTGGGCGTGGATCACAAGCAACTTCCCATGCGTGGTGGCCAAGTCTTAGCTTCAACAGAGTCGTCGGCCTTCAAACCGTCAGCCTTCTCTCTTCCCTTCAGCCAAGTTGGCGTCACCACGGAACTCTGAATAACCGTCGGTTAGAACCGGAGCCTTCAGCCCCAGTTTATCTGGGTCCTGTCAGCATGATTGTCCGTTACCCGTGATTGACCTGTCAGCCCAAACTTCGGCTGACGGGTTAAGCCCATGACCTGCTATCATTTATTCTTCCATATCAATTGTTAAAACTTCAATTCTATATAGTGATATGTTTTCCTTTGGGTTGGTGGAGGTGCCCACTGCAGTGGTTTTTCCTTTTGGAATAGTTTTCTATTGGTTATTATCGCCTCACCATATTGTGTTTTATGTTGTTTCAGCTATTATTTTTTTTACACTGTACAATATTGGTGTTTATATAATTAATTAAAGCCATAATTGGACTGATAAATAAACTTAGCTTAATAATTCGTTAATTGGTAAAACTGCGATCGAAACTGCCTAACAAGGCGAACAAAAAGTTTTGTTGATGGCATATGATTTGGGTGAATCTGAGTCATCTGAGATCATTAATGTGGTTCCGTTCATTCTACATATTGTGAATAGTTTGGATTGTATAATCCTATCTATATATTCATTAAAAAAAAAAAAAAAAAGGGAGAAAGAGTGTAAACTGCTATCTATAACTATAAGTCAAAATGTGCCATTCAATATGCGCATATATACAACACTTCTCTCATGTGTGCAAGGTGATCAGACACATGGATCCTGTTGAAGACAGAAATGGATTGAAATTGAAATCAACAAAGGTTAAAACGACAGAGCATGAAGAGCAAAACGGTGGTACTTAAGGGATGATTATAAAACGCACAGTTTTACTTAAATAGCAAAACGGTGTCACTCAACCTAGTTCAAGATTCAGTTGCAGTGGCGCCAAAGTTAGTTAAGAGGCAGTTATTATCTCCATGAATTGTGGAATTGACTCACGTGTATTGGATCCAATTATTATTCTGTTAAGATCAGTGGAATGGGTAATATAAATAGAATGCAAATGATCAGTTGTAAAGTTAAGAGAACAGAAATATCTTTCTCTCAATTGAAGTATTTTCTCTCAGAATTTTCCCTCTCTTTCTCTCTCTTTCTCTCCCTTTCTTGCTCTGTTTTCTCACTGGTTTTCTTTCGTGCATTCCATCAATACTGTTTCAATTACTTCGATATCATTGTGTTAGTTTTGTTTCCAATCTGAAATTCATAGCTTTAAGAATTTCTTCAGATCCTACATGAAAACATGATATTAGCTAGACATTGCTCTGTATTGGTAGTATACCAATTAGATGATACCCACAACTTTCTGGGTGTATTTTCCATGAAATCACATGAAATTGAACAAGTCTGTTACATTACATATGACCCATCCAATCAAGCTGCAAAGGCAACTTGTAGATAACTCTCTCCCACACTCTGCCCACGAAGAAGTTTGATCTTTAATGTTTTGAATTTTATTTATTTATTGATATTCAACTTGCATCATACATCAACCTTTATGAAAAAAAAAAATCTTAAATATTGTATCTAATTAGGTTTTTAAGTAAATTTTAATCATGTCACTTCTTTGACTAATGTAACACAAAATGTATTATTTTTCTCCAAAAAAAAAAAAATAATAATAATAATAAAATGAAATTCATCTATGAAGAAATATGAAAGGTCTTCTCAAATGGCTTATTGCATGGAACAAACAAGCAAGGAGTACTATATAATAATAAGATATTCTCATTTAGTAATTAACATCCATTAATAAAGAGTGTGAAATTATTATCACTGTTTATTGATTACATGACATTTGGAGTTCCCTAGCTGTCTTTTATTAATTTACTTTAAACTCATAAAGTTCTTCTCAAAAAAAAAAAGGGTGAGGCGAATCTGAAATTTCTCGGTACAAAAGTGAGGAATACGCTAGCGAAGTATCCTTTCCTTGGCATTTGAAATATTTTCCTACTTTATTTGCTGTCTGGAATTTACTTTATTTGCAGTGTGTTGCTTTGTGAAAATGTATAATATACTTTGCTTAGAAAAAGGATCGACAAATAATTTTCCTATGCAGGTGACCTTTAGCGCCCAGAAAAAGGGAAAAAAATCAGTCAAAATTGATATATTTAGAGTCACAAAACAAAATTAATTTAAAAAATAAAAAAATAAAAAAAATAACAGTTTATACACTTTTGAATTCACGAAATAAAAATGCACTCTCCATTTTAGGTGAAATGCAATGGATTTTATTTCATTCCAAACAACTTAGAGATATTACGGTTGTGTTTGGCATTGGCTTAAAAAGCTAGTTTTTTTACTATTTAATTTATTTTTGCTATTATTCATAGGTGTCATAGTACTTTTTGGTATTATTCATAGGTCCTATTATACTATTTTAGTTATCTTTTAATTTTATTTATAGTACTTTCAGTAAAATATTTTTAGTTTTAGCTAAATAAGTTGTTCAAATGAACATACATCAATATATCAATTTTTGAAGAAACCAATTTTACACAATAAGAATTGAAAAAAGAAAAAGAAATTATACTCTTTGTTAGATATATATTATGCACCTAAAGCTACCAACAATATGATGTGGTCCTTTTAATTTTATTCGTATGAATAAAATACTCATTCATCAAAATGAAGGAATGTTGAAACTTGAAATTATAGTTATAGCTTGATAAGCTGTGAAAAAATTAAGTCTTGTTAGTGTGATTAGAGTCTAATTCAAAGTCAGGACTGTAGCTCAATACTTCTTAGAGTCTATTTCATAATCTCAATTCGCCTTACAGATTCAGTTGAAACTTCAATTTTTCCTAAGTGAAGACCTTCAACTTGCAATTTTGAATTCCAGCTTCATACATCTACCCAATACAAGACCAACTCCCACAACATTTTACAAGTACAATGTCCAAACTAAATAATCAAAATTCAATCAATTTGTTATGGAAATGAAAGATGTCCTGAAACTCTCATATGTGTTTAGGGTCAGACACATTGATCATTGAAGCTACATGAAAACAAGATACTAGACATTGCTCTGTACTGGTACTAGGTAGTATACCAATTAGTTGATAACAGCTGCTTTCTGGGTGTCTTTTCCATTAAAATTCCATGAAATTGAACAAGTCCGTTACATATGATCCTTCCAATGAAGCTGCAAAGGCAACTGTTAGATTATCCTCTCCCACACTTTGCCTATGCGTGAGTCACTAGCAGAAGTTTGATCTTTAATGTTTTGAATTTTATTTATTTATTGGGATTCAACTTGCATCATACATTAATAACCTTTATGAAAAAATAAAAGAAAAAGAAAATAATACGGAAGTACAGTTTTCACAGGTGCTGATATTGTGCCTAATCAGGTTTTGTCAGTTTAATTTAATCATGTGACTTATTTGGCCAATGTAAAACAAAATGTGTTGTCTTTCTCCAAAGACAAATAAATTCAACTATGAAGAAATTAACATGAAAGATCTTCTCAAATGGCACGCATTGAACAAACAATCAAGAAGTACTATAATATAAGAGGAAATTTATTCTCATTTAGTAACATCCATTAGTGAAGTACAGAATTTAAACAAGAAATAGAATTGAAATTCAAATTAAATAGCAGTAAATTAGCATAAGACAATAATAATATAGTTTAATAATGTGAGGCCAGTAGAGAACAACAATCAATCCCTCTCAAAACTGCTTTTGTTCGATTTGATCAAATAGTCTTCATCCACACTCCATGCTCGTGGCAAGGGCAGAGTGAGATTCCAGGGCATTTGACTTTCTCCATGTATTCCAATTTTGGAAAATATTCCTGCAGTTTTATCCAAGTTGTCTTCAATTCAATCAAGTACTTCAAACGTAAAGTCTTAACCTGGGACCATTTGCTTTCGCCTAGAGTTGCGAGGTTTCCTCCTCTTACGTAGAGTTTCTCTAGGTTTGGCAAAGATTCAGATGTCAGTCACGTTGCTGTAGACTTTGGGAAACACTGAAGATCCAGCTTCTTCAGTTGCCGTGGAGGTGTCTCAATCTCAACGATAGGAACCGTTCCAGCTGATTTCGTTTCTTCTACAATCTTTTCTTCTGATTTGGGTGCCTTATTTGGCTCAGCTGGTCCCCATACTATTGTTAGGTTTCGAAGTACTCCTCCACCAAGCTCTTGGAGAGCACTTAGATCGTCTCCTGTAGGGAAGTCCGTCCTTCTTGCATTAATGGTCAGTTTCCTCAGATTCCTCAATCGCTTCAAATCATGTAAAGTGCCTGACCTTCGAATTTTTTGCCGATTACTAATGACAAAACCCTTAAGGACTCGAAGTTCTGAGAGTGCCCCTAGCCCCTTGGGCATGTCAGCTAGCAGATAACAGTCAGAAACATCCAACTACCTGAGGTTTGTGAGATTGGCTACCTCCTCTGAAAGAATCTCCAAATTGTGACACTCCTTGAGATCTAAGATCAACAAAGATCTGAGCAGGCCTATGGAATGTGGAAGCTCTTTAATTCTAGAGATCCCTTGAAGGCTAAGGAGGCTTAAACTTTCATATTTGTCAATCCTCTTAAGAATTCTCTGCTCTGCACTTTGATATGAGATTTAGCTGATCCCGCCCAGCTTCCCAAGTGTTAAAGATATATTAGCCCATTAGCATTAGCCCATTAGCATAAGCCCAAGCCTAATTCTATTTTGTGTGCAAACCAAGTCTTCTACTTGTACTAGAAGTCTATTAGTCTAGGGTTTAGTCTATTATATATACACACGTTATAATTTATTGTAATATAAGATTTGTACTACACTATAATATATTATGACGTAGCCTTTTAGGGTTTCTTCCGTGGATGTAGGCCGTTAGGCTGAACTACGTAACCCTCGTGTGTTATTGTGTTCTACACTTTATGTTTTCGCTTTCGCATCTATATTAGCATATTCAATATGGTGTATTAATGCTAATATTTAACATGGCATCAAAGCCACCTTCCAATAACCATGATTTTCTGTCTTTACGGTATATTTAAGAGCAATCTTTGTCTTCTTTGGTGTTTTTTCGCTGCATTCATTTTCTTTGACTTCCTACTGATGCAGTCAAAACTCTCCGGTATAGTTAAGCCATCATTAGAAGTCGCATCAACACTACAAGACCATTGCCTTCCTCAAACTACCGTAACAGAGCCAAACTTCATTCAAGGGATCTTTTCAATTTTATCAAATCTCAAGATTTCATCAAGCTTCCATCTTGAGTTTGAAAGGGGGTATTAGAGATATATTAGCCCATTAGCATAAGCCCAAGCCTAATTTTACTTTGTGTGCAAGTTAAGTCTTTTACTTGTACTAGAAGTCTATTAGTCTAGGGTTTAGTCTACTATATATATACACGTTATAATTCATTGTAACACAGGTTTTGTACTACACTATAATATATTATGATGTAGCCCTTTAGGGTTTCCCCCATGGATGTAGGCCGTTAGGCTGAACCACGTAATCCTCATGTGTTATCGTGTTCTATACTTTACGTTTTCACTTTCACATCCATACTAGCATATTTAACATGGTGTATCAATACTAATATTTAACACTAGACAAACAACTTTGGCACTTTTCATCTTCGATAACTAGTCTGCCGCGCTTGGCTCTTTCGTCTGTGCTTCATCGTTGTTAGCCGCGCCAATTTGAGATCAGGAAAAGGCTCATTAACATCAAATAATGTAACGGCATTTTCCAAATCTTGTTCTGAAACCGTTCGCTTGATATCCTTTCCTGTAGTAGGTTTCTTCTCGTCCAGCTCCACGACATTTTGCAAACACAACCTTTTAGAGCGTGGCCGTAAGACATTTTCATCCACCACCGGATTCCCCTTAAAATCTAAACCAGAAGTCCAATCTCTCTGGGGAAGCACATTCCCCTTACCATCATAATCAAAAAACTTAGCTTCCTTGTAAAGCAGAGTCACAGCAGAACGCACAAGAGGATCCATTCTATAGCTTTTGACATGCCCGGGCTGCTTTCGCTTTTTTATAGCAGGCTCGATTAAGCCTTTCTCTTGAAATTCCTCAAGAATTTCATCAACGATTTTCTCAGGTGATTTTCCTTTGGCGTCCCGCAACTCCTCCTCTCCCTATCCCCAATATACAAAGATCCTCCTCTTCACCACTGCGTTTTCTGGGAATACAGTAAAGCATGACAAAAGGAACTTGCTTTTGCGATCAAGCCCGTAAAAA
The DNA here is from genome assembly GCF_002906115.3 of Quercus suber. NCBI lineage: Eukaryota > Viridiplantae > Streptophyta > Magnoliopsida > Fagales > Fagaceae > Quercus > Quercus suber. The sequence goes on along the minus strand of NW_027069915.1, from coordinate 519,707 downwards.
AATTCCTGAATTTCACGGAAAAATGAGCAGCTGCTGAAGAATTCACTCTGGTGTACGTTAACCAATTCACCGACTGCACTGCGGCGCCCATTGGACCCGCTGCTTGTCTGAAGACTATTAGATTTCTGACTATTTTCTTTTGACAGACTGTCTAGTGATGACATCAGCTGCTGATTTAACTTCAAAATTTCCTTTCTGATATCACTAAGCCTGCTGCTTGGAATTTTAGGGGCAGAGGGTTCATTCTCTTTTTCACTTAAATCTTGGAGCTTCTTTTGCAGATCTTCTAGTCGTTTACATCGCAGATCACCTGAAGGAGTCTTAAGTTCAGTTAAGTAGCTTTTCATTTGTTCGAGTAACTTCTTAAGATGGTTAAAATGGATGCTAATTCTGTCCGTTCCTCCACCGCCATTGTTGTTGCCATTATTGTCTGGGTTGGTGGTGATGGTGGTGGCAGTGTTGCTGTTGTTGGTGGTGGTAGTTTCAAGTGTGGTTTGTGAAACAGTGGGTTCCCCTTTTGGAAGGGTCGAGGTTTCTCCAGGACTTTTCTGTGTTTCATTAGAGGAAGACATGGTTGGATTGATGAAACAACAGTTTTGGAAGGATATAATGAGAAGGAAAAGTTGAAGCAAATTGTTTTGTTTGACCATCAAATTCGGGGAAGGGAAATGTTTCTTTCATACGACAAAACACAGTGTGTTATTTGCAAGCCAAAAAGTAAAAACCGTGGGTAACCACAATATTCCTTTGGGTCACGAAGACAAAGGAAGAGTATTTTCTTTTGGGGAAAATATTCTTTTACTGTGGTTTTAGTTACACCCTAAATATTAACAATCCATTAGCTGATATGCACATTTTAAAAGGTAAAAATAAAAAAATTTCACCCTTAAATCATGAAAGTTGATGTGAAAAAGAAAGAATGATGTCTATTGGTATTCTTTAGTTGGCAGTAAAGGTTTTAAATTATGCATTCCGCTAAAGGGTGATAAATATTAAAGTTTTAATATATAACTTCTATAAATTGATGTGTAACGAACCGATTAATGTAACAATAACAGAATAATAAATATCCAGGATATTTATTATTCTATTGTTTTCATCAACTAAAATTCATCCCCACATTAATTTGTGAAGGTTATGTAATAAAATTTGTAAATAATGTTAGCATTTTCCTTCCACTAAATCATAAATTCTATGTTTGCCTCTTGAGTTTTTGAGTTTCAAGTTTTAGTGTGTGTTTGGCAACAGATTCAAAACTAGATTTTTGCTTAAATTATCTATTGTTTGCAAATTCCACACTAAATTTTGTTTCAATTTTATTTTAAATAATCTAACTTTCAGCATTTTGAAAATAAATAAATTTTTAACTTTTTCTCACACTATGCAAATAAGTATACTTTATACAGTTATACTGTTAACATTCATGAAAGTTTCGGGGATATTCTTAACTTGGTAGTTGAGGTTTGGAATTAGGCATTCAACTCAATAGTAACTTATGTGTTTGCCTTTGAGTTTGAGTTCTCAATTATATTTGTAAATTTAAATATTTTCAAGTGATTAGTATATTGTATACTTCTTCATATAAATTCTGGGTATTAATCTACTGTTTATTAGTACAACTGTATTCCTTTTGGTAGTCAATACGTGCAATGCATAACAAATAATTAACCAGCGTCGTAGAAGTTATACTTGGGATCTTTCTTCAAATCTGGAAAGCTTTATGGTCAAATAGTATTGATCAGTGTTAGAGGATTTTATCGGGAACATGCTATGGAGGAATTGTGTGTTTATTTGTAAACATACATAGTTGTTGAATTTTGCTTTGGTTTGTCGCTTATAACTGTGAGATGAATCATATGTTTTAAGGTTCTTAGAGCATCCACAGCAGTGTAGTTATAATGCTATAATGCTAAATTTTAGCTCCAAAAACACAAAAAAATGCATACAGCAGTGGTGCCATAGGTAAATATTATAGATGAATTGCTACAGTGCACATCTATAAATAGATGTGCACTGTAGCACACATCTAAAAAAAAAATTAATTTTTTATTCAATCCTCTATTAAAATAATCTCACCGTCTCTCTCATCAGCTCTTATCTCTCTCATCAGCTCTCATCTCTCTCTTCAAGCTCTCATCTCCCAGTCCACGCCGTCGCCGTCGCCGTCGCTGTCCACGCCGTCCCAGCCCACGCCGTCCCAGCCCATGCCGTCCCACGCCGTCGCCCTCCCAGCCTAAGCCTCAGCCCACGCCGTCCCACGCCATCCCGTCCCAGGCCGTCGCCGTCCACGCCGTTGCCGTCCCAGGCCGTCGCCATCCACGCCGTTGCCGTCCCACGCCATCCCGTCCCACGCCGATCAGCACTTTTTGTTTTTTTTTTTTTTTTCCTGGTGTGGGCTGTGGTGTGGTAGGTGGTTGGTTGATTTTTTTTTCTTTTGTTGGGTGGTGGTGGTGGTGATGGTGGTGGTGGTTGTTGTGGTTGTGGTTGTGTGCGTGGGGCTGTGATGTGTGGACTTGGTTAATTTTTTTTTCTTTTGTTGTGGGCTGTGGTGGTGGTGGTGGTGGTGGTGGTTGTGGTTGTGGTTGTGTGTGTGGGGCTGTGATTTTTCTTTTGTTGTGGGCTGTGGTGGTGGTGGTGGCAGTGGTGGTGGTGGTGGTGGTGGCGGCGGTGGTTGTGGTTGTGTGTGGCTGTGATGTATGAGTGTAGTGAATATATTATTTTATTATAGTGAGATATTATTTTATTATAGTAGATATATTATTTTATTGTGATGTTTATATTATTTTATTGTATTGAAAGCTAAAATAGATCCACTGCTGCAGCATGTGTATAGGTATAATAGATAAAGTAACTTTTGGTGGAGCTAAAAAGCTAAATTTTTAGCTCCACTACTGTGGATGCTCTATTTTAGGGATATTTTCATTTTAGTAATATAATGTTTTTAAAAATTTCGTTTTGGTCTTCGAGTTTTTCAATTATGTTTTATTTTGGTCGTTGCTGTTATGATAACAGTGTTATCTAAGTGACAGAAGTTGATGTTGTAGCTGATTAGACTAATTGCTGGAAACCTTATAAGATGATTAGACTAATTGCTGCTATCCAATAAAAAAAAAAAAACTAAAATAAAAAAGCACTAAGGTTTATCACTTTAGGCAAATAAATAAATAAAATCACTAATTAACTAAAATAGGTCGTATTTTTTCCTATAAAAAAAAAGTCGTATTTTTATTTTACGTTTGGACTGAAATGCTAAACCTTAAGTGTGTTTTGATTTTGGTTTAAAGTTTTGTTTGCCAAAGAAAGTGAAGGGAAAGAAAAGAAACTAAGATAGTGGTGTTAGTAGGCCATTTTGGATATTCGCCACCATAAATTTCTTTAAAAAAACATTCTCTACTCTCCCGGTATGGGTGTGTTAAAAATATTTAGCATTCTAAAAAAAAAAAAGTGGCCTGTGTTGGTTTTTTTTTTTTTTTTTTAATTAATTGAGGAATGAACATTTCAGTTTTTTTTTTTTTTTTTCCTTACGATGATGTGGCTTTTTGAATGTCAGTTAATTCCATATGCCATGTCATCAATTTTTCATTGAAATGACAATAGTGACCAAAATAAAATATTTTTTTTAAAAAAAGGCAAAAAAAAAAAAAAAAAGAATGTAAAACACACCCTCTAAATTTCATCACATTTCATTTCAATCCTTTATATTTGAATTTTGTCATTCAATCTTGTAAATTTCAATCCTCCTCAATTCAATCATCCGTTAACATTTCATCCATATTTGTAATTCACTAGCTCAAAATGACACATTTTGACCATAATTTAATATTTAATTATTTATTTCTTAAATTTAAAAAAGTTATTTAAAAAAATAATAAATTAAAATAACCCCACCCAAGTCATCCCTCCCCACATTTAAAGAACAAGAAATAGAACCCCACTTGACAATTGAACCAGATAAGTGAGAAATTGAGAGGGAAAAAGAGAGAGATCGAAAGGGAGAAAGAGATAGATCAAGAGACTAGGAGAGCAAGAGGTAGAAAAAGAGCGAGAAACTGAGGGGGAGAAGGAGAACGGGGTGTTTCCCGACAGTTCAGCTTGGCTTCAGGAGGTGTACTCGATGACTCCGACCAATATTGTACTTAGCTTTGGCCAATACTTGATGGCTCTAGTTTAAAGAAAGAGAAGACTTTGGGTTTCACCGTAGCACCACCAAAATAATTAGGGTAAGTTGAGTAGATTATGGGTTTTTAGTTTAGTTTAAGTGTGTTCTTGATGTGGGATGTAGAAACATCAAGAAACAAAACATGTCTACTTCTAGAAAATAAGAAACAAAACATATTTGCTTTTGAAAATAACCTCGAATCCATAAGGGTTTCTTGAATCCACAAGGAAAAATGAGTCTAGAATCCAATAGAAAATAGGGAGACAAAAAGTCTGAATTTTATTGATTGAATAATTGTTTTTAAAAAAAAAACATTTACAGGCTTAGGGGCCTATTTAAGGGCTCATTAAAACTTTAAACAAGAAAATATATTTTAAAATAACTCCTAATTAATACCTAACCATAATAGGAACCAAATTTGATCTAAAAAGTATTAAAATCGCCTAAAAACAAGGAAATAAATCACCTAAACCTAAAATAAATTTTTTTACATAAAAAATATCAAAATTAAATAATTATAAAAATTAAATTGTAGATTTTGTCCTACATTAGACCCCTCCGCTTGAAACAAACTCATCATCGAGTTCATCTTTGAAATCTGAAATCTCCTGCTTCAAATAAACAAATACTTTGAATGCCTGAACCCCTTGATCTTCTTTCCATACTTGCAACTTATCAATGGAATAAACAAATCAACTTGAATTTCTTTTTCCTTGGTGTTCATGTAATTGTAGAGATTTACTAAATAAAAACTGATAATTGAATAAAATCTATCAACCCCAATAAAATTAATAAACTATGATGTATCGCTTACCACCAAAATAAAAGGATCTTGGGATTGACAATCATATGATTTGATTTCATTGAGATCCTTAAAACTTTCCTCTTCAATTTCTTCCTCAATGATCTCTACCATCTCAACTTCAAGATCTTTCTCTATAATAGGATCTTAATTATCCTCTTTCACAATAATCTTGATTTTATGATCTTCTTCTATAACAAGACCTTCATTTATTTCTTCAGAAATCTCTATATTTTGTTTTTTGACTTCTACATAATCTTCAAGAACAATATTTTCTTCAACATGCAATTCTTATTTTATTGGTGAAATATCTGCCTTTTCAAAATAATTCAAGTATAGACTTCTTGGCTAATAATAATCTTGTTTTGTATATGACAAAAGTTCTTCACAATCCAAAGGAAAAAAAAGTTGATAGCATGCATCTTTTTCATCCTTGGCCATGAACAAATTTTGTCTTTACCTTGTCTAATCCTATTGTGAGAGACTGGGGGAAAATTTATGGTGCTCTCAAAAAAGAGATTTGAATGCCTTTTAAGACACCTCTTTTCTTGGGTAAGTGGTGTGGAGTCACCACTTATTTTTTTATACAAAAAAGAAAAAAGAAAAAATTAAATACAACTTTACATGACTAAATGTTCCATTATCATTGATTGAATAAAAAAATTACAAACTTGATAAATTGAGTATTACATGGCTTTGGGTCCTATTTACAAACTATCAAAGATGCATGTTTTTTTGTCCTAGTTACAATCTACCCAAAGTAAAAATAAAGATAAAGCCTAGGTCTACCTATCTAATGACACTAATTTCGGGGGCTAGGTTACAGAATGAAAATGTGTTAGGCACCCATTTTGCCTAGACAGAGTCTGGTTTTCTAGATTCTCATGACCAATGTACTCCTTTATGCATGATATGAATGATATGTTGCATACATAGAACACTTAACTAAATTAAGTCACACAAATCTATTAATCAACGTCTCCTTTTCTTTGTCAAAAATTCAGATCTGTATTTGTGAGCTAAAAAAAAAAAAAAAATTGATTTGATTCATTAAAAAGAAACCAAATCTGTTTTGTACATGTAAAAAAATAAAAAAGTTTTTGGTGAAGAAAAATTAAATCTGTTTTTATTAAGTAAAGTAAGGTTTTTTGGCTAAAAAAGAAAAAAAATTAGATTTGTTTTGTAATAAAGTAAAAAAAAAAATGGTTTTTGGTTTGTATGTAAAAAAAATTAGATTTTTTTTTATGTGAAATAAAATAAAATAAAAAATCTTTTTTCCTTTTTTTTAAGAAGAGAACTACAGTCATGAAAAGCTACACTACTTACATTAAACAAAACATCACTACTCATGACTTTCTTTTTTATTTCAAAATATGCTTTGTTTAAAAAATTCAGATCTACACCTAAGGAAAATATAGATCAGTTTTTATGTTAAGAAAAATTCAAATTTTCATCTAAGGAAGATACAAATAAGGTTTTGTGTTTAAAAAAAAAAAAAAATTCAGATTTGCATCTAAGGAAGATACAAATATTTTTTTTATGTTAGAAAAAATTCAAATTTGCATCTAAGGAAGATAGAAATCCGTTTTTGTTTTGAAAAATCCAGATTTGCACCTAAGGAAGATACAAATCTGTTTTTTATTTTAAAAAATTCAGATCTGCATCTAAGGAAGATACAAATTAGTTTTTATTTTGAAAATTTTAGATTTGCATCTAAGGAAGATACAAATCGATTTTTATGTTAGAAAAAAATTCAGATCTGTATATAAGGAAGATACAAATCAGTTTTTTGTTTTGAAAAATTTAGAAATGCATCTAAGAAAGATACAAATAGGTTTTTATTTTGAAAAATATGTGATAATAAGCAGACTTTTGAAATTCCAAAAAGGTAGATCATGACAATAAAAACATCAAGAACTTATTTCAACAAAAAGAATATATATATATATATATATATATGTTACGAGCATTAGATAAAAAAAAAAAAAAAAAAAAAAGGGTAAGGAAGAACCACCTCTTGCATGGATGTACTCTTCTTATTGAGGGAATATTTTAGGGTTCAAAGAAATTTATTCAATTATCTTTGAAACCTAAAATACCTTGCTTACAAGAAAGAAATTCTTAAGGCTAGAGACTTCAGAACGTCTTTAATGTAAGAGAGAGGATAATAGAAAGGAGAGTCAGAAAGAGGGGAAATCAAAGAGCGTGAAAAATTGTGCTGAACTTTGAGATGTAGCTTCTATTTATAGAGGATGGGGTGTTCGAAAAATTAGCTAGATGATCAGAATAAGCGTTGGGACACGTCCTTATCTCTAAAAAATCTAAAAGGATGTGTTTTAACCTAATCCAAGTGCCCTCAGGTTGGGGCCCGAGTTTGTGCCAATCGACACTCCAAAAGTGCTGAATGGCGCTTTTGGGTGCTGGTCCCTTGTTTGAGTTTTGGTCCGTTTTGGACTCCTTTTTTGAGATTTTTTGAGCTGGGACTTGCACTTAGACACATTTTTAATCCATATTCTAAAAATTAAACTCTTTTCTGGATAATTCAGGCCTTTTCTGCAACAATTATCTTGTAGATAAATACTTTAAAAGTTTAGATTATCCACAATTTTATTTCCATGTAAGCAAGCCTATTTTTGACACTAACTAACAACCAATCCCAAAATTATTTAATTAATTTTCGTTGTCTAGCCAATTAGAATTAATTTAAATTAATCATGTGTGGTTTATTTTACCTAAACACAATGCATGCTCACCATGCAAACTTAATCATGCGATATCTTTTGATCCGACGGTCCGATTTGGAAACCAAGCATACCGTCGCGACTGTTAGAATCTCAAGATCATTTTTATGATATGCAACGAACAAATTAATTCATGTAATGAAATCTTGAATTTTGGGTACATGAATGGTCATTCTAGTAATCTTTCTTGATTAAATCATGGGTGCAAAATCAAGTGTCTACACCTATTAGACTGTATTCATTCCCACCAACATAAGACATACCCACTAAGTTTATACAAAGCAAGTTTAACTTTTCTCTCATTAGGTAGGGTTCAACTAGTGGTTAGATTGATGATGTCATAAACAATTTAAGTGATATTATTTTGATCATCCAATAACTGATTCAATTTATAATAATATAATAATGAACCATACTTGAAATGAACAATAATGAACAATACGGGTGAAATCGGTCTATGGGTGGTGATAAGAAATCATGAAGGGGAAGTGATGACTACTTTGTTTGAAAGAATCCCTTAACCTTTTTCTATTGCTGTTCTTGAAATGCTTGCAAATAGGTGAGCAGTTCTTTTTGTCCATGAAATAGGTCTTCACAATTCCATTATGGCAGGAGATACGAAAATTGTCATCAATTTCCTTAGAAGAGGTGATATGTTTCATTTTGCATTTGGACACTTAGTTAAGGATACTATGTCACATGTTAACCCTTTAAGGAGTTTTGTTTCTCTCATGCTTACAAGCAAGGCAACTTTGTTGCAGATATTTTAGCTAAGAGAATTAAATTTTATTCTCCTTCTTTGATCTGGATGAAGTCTACTCCATCAGATATTAGCAACCTTATAATGGCTGATAAGCCTACTTTTTAATCTATAGATCTTTGAATTGATTTTCCAAACAAAAAAAAAAAAAAAAAAAAAAAAAAAAAAAAAAAAAAGCAAACAAACAATAATAGTAGTCATTCAATGTGAAGACTGAAGAATGATTCATTTAAAAGTAAAGGTATTCTTAATATCATTTTCTTTTTTGATGTGAAACATTTTGCTTTTGTGAGAAAGATTTATTGAAAGCTATACTGGAACAATAAAAGAGAATGATATACATCTTTCTCTATAAGAGCATCCACATTGGTGGAGCCATAAATTTAGCTATTGGCCACCACAAAAAGCTATTTTATTTATTTTACTTTCTCACTTTACAAAACACCCAATATCAGTGGTCTTATTTTAGCTTTCAACACAATAAAATAATATATTCACTACAATAAAATAATATATCCACTACAATAAACAACCATCAAAACCACTGCCATCGCCATGCAACCACAACTGCCACCGCCATTGCCACCGCAATCTCTTCCTTTATTTTTGTTTTTTTTATGTAAACTTCACTGACTAAGGCTGGAATTTGTAATGCTTTGTCTAACAAATCAACTCTATACTAACACAAAACATAAAAACCAAAGCACCTATCAACTCCATACTTTCAAAATGGAAACTCAATAGCAAACACACCACCACCATTGATAAAAACCAAAGCTCATGTTGTGCTTTTGAGTTACAAATCTATCAACTCTATTAAACCCAAAGCCACCACCAACACCAAAATTTCACACGCACACACAACCGGGCATCATACGCATTCTCAATGGACAAAATTTCACACGGGTTTCGATCAGGATGAATAAATTTTGCAGAAAATCGAAGTGTACTTGAAATGGGTTTCTATTGGTGCCATTAGAAAGCCCTTTCCTTGCGTCAGTGAAGTCGATGAACAGAGCTTTCATCCTTACTCAAGGGGTGGGTCGGAGCTGGGCAGGCTTTGTGGGTCTATTGGTGGCTAGGCAAGCGAGATCGGTGAGGTGGAGGAAGAGAGAAAAATCTTAGGGAAGAGTGGAGAAGTGAAGAGTGTGAGGAGAGAGAAGCAATGAGAAGAAATGAGAAAGGAAAAGAATAAAAGAAAAGAATAAAATAATCTGACCTACTGTGAACGCTCAATATAATAATGTTTGTTTTTTATTTATTTATTAATTTATTTATTATTATTACATTTGATCTTCGGTGCACAGCCAAAAGTAGTGGTGCACTGTAGCTGAGAAGCCAAATATTTGACTTTGGCTCCACCAATGCAACCATAGTTTTGGTAGTTGGTGGGGCTAAAAATAGCAATATGACTTCTTAGCACCACCAATAATAATGCTCTAAATATCAACCTTTCATCAAGAATTTCAAATATTGAGTGTATGAGCTAGCTTTTGTTTGGGTCTAATATTCTTTAATTCAGTATTGGATTTGTTACTTTAAAAAAAAAAAAAAAATCAACAGTTATAATGGGAAGGCGAAATTTGAATTATGGAAGTCTGGGAAACACCAGAGGTAGTTGTCAACTAGCTAAGCTAAAAGACTTTTGGCTTAGACTTTTGACTCATCAAAATTTTACTTTTTGTTATTGGTCTAAGTTTTGAATAAATTTTATGAATATTTAAACTTTTATCAATATTCAAACTTTGTAGTTTTTGAGTGTGGATTGGATTTATATAGGTCCCATTTAACAGTTGGACTATATATTAAATTAATTAATAAAGGTTTTGTTTTATTAAAAAAATCAACAATTAATAGCTTTTGTTAAAAACTAACTTAGAGATTCCACAACTAGAGTATAATAGCATTTTGACAAAAATGCAAAACACACATTAACCACTCTATAAATTTGACTAGAATTTATTTTTGGCCTCTAACTTTTATTTGTTCAATTGAGTCCTCCAAATTTCAAAATCGTCCAATGAATGCCTATTGTTAGCCTTTGTCACACTACTCCATTAAAAACTCTCATAACAGCATTGTTATAGTATTTTTTGAATATTTAATAACTAAAATTATTATTTTATTACTGTTATTTCAATAGTAAAAAAAAAAGGGTCAATAAAAAAAGAAATGAAACAATTTAGTAATAAACTTGGTTGTAGCCTAAAGTTACAACTCTGCTCAATATTTTTTTATTAGATGTGAATTTTGACAAATCAATCGTTGGATTACATTTTTTTCTTATTTCTTTCATACTTGCAAAATTTTCAAAAAATCAAAGATTCTTAGCTATGTTATCAATTAAATGTTTAAATTTCAAGTTTTTGTTGTATAAAATTATGCATAGAAAATAATTTTATGGATTGAATAGTAAATAACATTTTATTGATACGAAATTTGACATGCATGTTTAAAATATAAAGAATATGAAATTTTAAAGGTTAGATTTTCAAAAAATATAAGAATGTTAATTTTTAAGTAAGAGTTGTAGCCTTAGACTACAACTAAGTTTGTACCAAAACACTTTCTAAAAAAAAGTTTACAGTAAAACTTTTTCCATAAAAGAAAAATAAGAAAATTAGAAAACCATTGAGAGAGAGAGAGAGAAAGAGAGAGTGTGTGTGTGTGTGTGTGTGTGTGTGTGTGTTTAGGTTTCGAAATTGAACTTTTTAAATTTTCCTTTATAAAGAAAATGACAAAGGCAACAAATATTCCAAACTTCCAAGCATAGAAACCTCAACATCCTCTCTTCTAACAAAAAAGACCTCGACATGGCTATATCCCTAGTAGTATGATGCTTTATAAAAGAGTTTTGCTCTCATCACTTTTTAGAGTATTTTAGGGAAGTGGGATTCCTTCACCTAGGAAGGCCATAAAAGTTAGGAGGTATATTCTGCTGTTGACAGCACGAAACACTAATAAGTGTCGTTATGAAATTGGTATATATAACAACATTCGAGTGGCCTAATTGGTAAGATACCAGGTCAACAAGTCTCAAGACTTGGGTTCGAGTCTCAAGCAACTAGTTGTGTGTTAGTACTCCTTATCTCATTTCCATCCCAAACAGTCGACCTAAAAAATAAGTGAGTTCTAAAAAAAAAAAAAATGATATATATATATATTGGAGTTTTTTTTTTTTTTTTTTAATAATTTCACTCCGATGGTAAAGTCAACTAGGGATTTTCAAAAGAAAGTGTAATTCTTGTGGAAAAAGATCATACCTCTAGTCCCAATGGATGTATTTTTATACTTGCATAAAGCATCTCCCTCACCTCCTTAAATGAAGCCCCATAGCTCAGATTTCTCTAATTGAATTGATGCTTGTCATTTTGATTTGACCATGTTTGAGTGGCTTAATATTCTGACTTGACTTAGAAAGGGGAGGGAACATATTGCATTGCATATTTGCATTAAAAGCGATGGTGGTTTCCGGGGTGCTATAACAAATACAAATCACTTGTATCATTTTTTGTGTTCCACTTTATGTTCCACCAATCACAATTTGTCATGTATTTATCTACCTTTTCTTATAAAACAATCAAAGTTTAAAATGGAATAAAATAAATACATGACAAGTCGTAATTGGTAGAACATAAAATGGAACACAAAAAATGGTACAAATAATTTGTATTATGCAATAATTGCTATTTAAGAATATAAATCTTTTGTCTCACATTTGTGTTCTACTTTGAGTTCCACCAATCACAATTCATCTTGTATTTGTTAGACTTTCCTTATAAAAAAAAAAAACTAAAGTTCACAATGAAAAAAAATAAAATTAAACAAACACATGGCATACAATGATTTTTTTTTGATAAACATGGCATATGATGATTGGTAAAGTATAAAGAAAAATAGATGATTTGAATTTGCTACTTTGCATGTTTATCATTGCTTGTTAGGCTAGGGTTTTGATGATGCAGTGAGACTGGCAAGACAGTCTTCGTGAGTTCAACCTTCTCTAGATGGAAGTGGCCTTCCATTGTTGTTGAATTTGATTAGCTCCATACTTACACTATTGAGATATGTTCAGACTCCCCATAATGTTTTGAATGCTTTCTTTTAATGAGGTACACATGACAAAAGAGAAAACTAATCTTTTAGGGCTTGTTTGGGTTTAGGGGGAAGGGAGGATGAGTGAAAGGAAGTAAAGTAGAGTTGACTGAAAATAGGTTAATTTCGGACCAACTCTACTCTCTCTTCCTCCCCCTCAATCCAAACAGACCATTACTTTTCTACAATTTGCTAGTAATCATGTTTTATTCTACAACATTTAGTTGTCTAGTAGAGTATTCTTTACTTCACATTTGAAGTTCTTGCCTAGCATTAGGTTTTGTGTGAAAAAAGAGCAATCTGCTGGAAGAGTATTCCTTACTTAAAATTTGGAGTTCTTTCCTAGATTTGTCTTCTTAATTGATTACTTTCACTAATGTGCTGTCTTGCTTTTAGGTCTTCTTCACTTTGCAAAGCAAGTCCGTTTGTGCTGCTAGCTTGTAGACGATTCTTCAATTGGCTAATGGAGTTTTTTCCCCCCGTCCATATCTAATATCTTAGAGCAACCGCATCAGCTCTTCTAAAAGATTTCGTCTATTTTACACAAAAAAAAATCTACTTTTTCTACTTTACACCATCACTTTTACAAAACACCCACATCAGTTTATCTATTTTACAAGATATTTCAATAAAATATTCTTTCTTCATCAATTTTTCATTATTTTCCCTAATGGTCATACTTTTTTAATTTAAACTTACATTTTAAGTAAACTATCAACATCGGTGGTTCGGCCTATAAAGTTGCTTGTGGTGGAGGTCCAATGGTCGAACCGTTGAAATAGTGTTTCTGACGACTATTGCTAGATTGGTGTCTCCGCCCACCATGCCACCAACATTGGTGGCCAGACCACCAAAATAATGGCTTTGGAGATAGCCGATAGATTGGTGTCTTTGACCATCATTCTGTCATCAATGAAATATTTCAGTGTGTCGTTTTAGGGTTACGCATTGGAGAGAGAGAGAGAGAGAGAGATATATATATATATATATATATTATTTACAATTAGTATGATTTTTGTTTAAAAAAAAGGCACTGATTTGAATTAAAAATTGTAATGTAGACTTTAATAAAATTTCAAATAAAATCATGCTTTTTTTGGAAAAAAAAAAAAAAACTCAATTATAATTCTTTTATAATTAAATTATATTGTAAAGATATTTACAAGTAAGGAAGCTTCCTTGAAGCTTCCTTTCCCCTCTCTTTTAACCCCCACCACTAAGCTGACCCTCTTTTTTTTTTTTCTTTTTTTTCTTTTTTTTTTTCCTTTTTTATCTCACAAAATCCTATCTTTTCTCTACTTCCTCTCCCACGTTCCTTTCCCTTCATTTTTTGTTTTTTGATCTTTTCCTTTGTCATAGCTATCTTGCACTTGTTTCTCTCTTCTCTAATGGTAGCAGCAAGCTCTCCACAAGCAAAGAAAGTAGCAAGCTCTCCATGGCAGTGGTGACGACGGCTTCAATTTGAGTTTGGGTTTGGGTTGATGGGTTTTTTGTTGAAAGTTTGATTTTGGGTTCTAAGTTGTTGAGTTTTCCATTGAAGGTTTGATTTTGGGTTTGGATTGATTTTTGGTTTGATTTTTCTTTGTTTTTGCTTGATTTTGTGATTGGAATATCATGGGTTGTGATGGGTTTTCTGGTGGGTTTGGACTATCTTTTCCAAAATTTGTTTAGTCTCCCTAGATGGTTTGTCATTGTCCTTCAAATAAATCCTATGAGTACATACCAATGGACTAAGTCCTTTTATGTTAGCCATATTCCTTCCTATGACACCCTTATGTTTACTCAAAACATTTAATAACTTACATTCTTGCAAGGAGTCAAGTTCAAAAGATATTACCATAGGAAAAGTCTCATCAGTTCCTAGAAAAGCATACTTAAGATCATTTGGCCAGGGCTTCAACTTCCATTTAGGTACTTGCTCACTAGATGGCAACAAATTTATCTCACAAGGTGGCAACTCCTCATATTTCAATTTTTGATTGCTCCCTTCCAATTCTTATGTAGATTCCAAGAAACAATGAATGTTTGCAATTTTGGAATTCTCATCAAAGTTAAAATCACATGAATTGACTAAACAAGTTTCTAATGAATCTGAAAAACATGTTTTGTTGAATTGTTCTTGAACAAGTGTTTCAATTAAGTTAACTTCATGCACATCCTCTTCATCCCCAGGTTGCTTACAAGTATTAAAAATATTAAGCTCAAAGGTCATATGCCCAAAAGATAATTTTAAGACTCCACTTCTACAATTTATCAATGTATTAGAAGTTGCAAGAAATTGGCATCCTAAAATCACAAATATTTTAGAATTAGCGTTAGAAACAGGATGCATGTCCAAAATAATAAAGTCAACAAGAAAAAAAAGTTTGTCCACTTGAACCAAAACATCCTCAACAACACCCTTTGGAACAATCACAAATCGATCGGCAAGTTGTAAAATTATTGGAAGTAGGTTTTAACTTGCCTAGACCTAATTGCTCATACACTGAATACGGCAAAAGATTCACACTTGCCCCAAGATCAAGCAAAGCTTTCTCAATTTTTGAATTACCAATCACACGTGAAACATTGGGGCACCTAGATGTTTGAACTTAGGAGGTCTATTGTTTTGAATGATTGCACTAACTTGTTCAGTCAAAAATTCCTTCTTATGTACACAAATCTTTCAAAATTTTAGCATATGATGGAATTTGATTTATGGCATCCAAAAGAGGAATGTTCACTTTAACTTGCTTAAGTACTTCAAATATTTCAAAATTTTGATACATTTTTTGAGGTGGAATCAACCTTTGGGGAAAGGGAGCAAGGATAGGACACCTTTCAATTCCATTAGATTTGGGCTCAAGAACGTCATCACTACTCTTTATTTTGGAAGATTCATCATGTGTATTGCATTTAAAAAATATCTTTCTCAATGATTGTTCCACTACGAAGAGTAGTTACAGATTTAACTTGACTCACTTTATTTTCAGAGGAACTACAATCATTAACACAAAATTGACCTTGGGGGTTTGGTTGTGGTTGAGATAGAAACTTACCCATTTCTATTGTGTTCATGGATGTGGTCAATTTAGTGAGAGTGCTCGTAATGTCATTTGTGGTTTGTGAGTTCTGATTTTTAATGGTGGATTAAGTCTACATGAATTGTTGCAAAGTGTCCTCAAGACTCTTCTTTGGAGGGGGATTATAGGGAACAAAATTTGAAGAACCATGTGTAGGAGGTGCAACCACATTATCGTCCCTCCAACTAAAATTCAGGTGATTCCTCCACCCTGAATAGGGGGACGAGTATGATTTTTTCACCATGTTCATAGCATTTGCTTGATCATGCAACACCTCTTTAAAAGTTGTAATTGTAGAGCATTCATTGGTAAGGTGTTCCATGGTTTCACAAATTCTACAAACCTCATAAATTTTAGGCACAGTATTGATTCCATTGACCTTCCTTAATTCCATGGCTTCAAGCTTCCTAGTTAGACTAGACACCCTAGCACTAAGGTCATCATCTTCCCTAAGTTGGTACTTATCACCCCTAGAGGGGTTGGTGAATGCCCTAGACCTATCTGAGGTATCAATGGTATCCCAAGATTGGGCATTCTCAGCTAAGAGATCAAAATAATCAAAAGCCTCATTAGGATCTTTATTCAAAAACTCTCCATTGCACATCATCTCTACAAATTGGCGCATCTTTGGAGTTAAACTTTCATAGAAAAAACTAATTATACGCCAAGTTTCATAGCCATGATGTGGACAAATACTAAGCAAATCTTTAAATCTTTCCTAACATTGATAAAATGTCTCATTATCTTTTTGTGAAAAATTCATTATTTGTCTTTTAAGGGCATTAGTCCTATGAATTGGAAAAAATTTCTTTAAAAACTCAGTTTGCATCTCTTGCCAAGTATCAATTGACCTAGGTCTCAAAGAATTAAGCCAAGTTTTTGCCCTATCTTTAAGAGAAAAAGGAAACAACTTCAACCTAATGGTCTCTTCATTAGGTGATTGGTCATAGAAGGTAGAACATACTCAAATTCCTTAAAGTGTAGGTAAGGATT
Source organism: Quercus suber (assembly GCF_002906115.3). Classification (NCBI taxonomy): domain Eukaryota; kingdom Viridiplantae; phylum Streptophyta; class Magnoliopsida; order Fagales; family Fagaceae; genus Quercus; species Quercus suber. Next base: position 503,095 of record NW_027069915.1, on the reverse strand, counting down.
TTTAGAATCTAAGGGTCCGTTTGGATACAACTGATTGTTGCTGAAAACACTATAGCAAAATGATTTTTAAATGTATGAATAGTGCCCATTTTAAATATTTTTTAATACGTGAACAGTGCATGAACAATGCACGCGTTGTTCATGCACAGTACTTTTTGTCCCTCAAAAGTCAATAACTCCGGCGTAAAAAAAAAAAAAAAAAAAAAAAAATCATGAACAATGCATGCGTTGTTCATGCACAGTACTTTTTGTCCCTCAAAAGTCAATAACTCTGGCGTAAAAAAAAAAAAAAAAAAAAAAAAATCCTCAGGGAACAAAATGCAACGCAACATTGAGCTATATCCAAACCCTCACTAAGCCATGAAATTTAGGAAGTAATGAAATCATGCTAGGCTTAAAATTAAAATTATTTGCATTAGTTGGAAAAATGATGCATGATGGTGCACTACTCCTAGTAGGTTGCAAATAATCCCTGAGAGTTCTAATGGGTCGGTGGGCATGAAAGCTTTCATTATTTAAATTATTCTCATCACCATGATTACTCTCTAAGTCCGCCATGATATCAAGTGTGTGAGAATGTGTGAAAGAATCAGATAAATTTCCAAACAAATTATTAGACTCAATTCTAACCAAGTGATTATCACTATCACTACACCAAACATGCATGCAATAGTAAAGCAAGAAAGAAAAAGAAAAAGAAAACAAAACAAAGACCTTTAACAATAAAAAGAAGTAAAAATAAAAGAAAAACTCTAAAAGAAAACTAAACTACTTAAAAAGAAAAAAGTTGGAGAGATATTACCAAATATGTGAAGAAATTTGACGCCGAAATCCTCTCCAAATGAAGTGGAACGCTTCTCTAATTGCCTAATCCCCAACAACAGTGCCAAAAACTTGCTGCGACTTAAATAATGCTCCTAAGTTCAGGATTGTCGCCAAGTAATAACTCGGTAAGTCCGAGGTCAAATCCACAGGAAAAAGGGAATTGATTAGCAAACCACAAGAGAATAAAACTAAAATAATAAAGTTTAATTGAAGAGATTTTTGATGGTTTAGTAAAGGTAATTTAAATTGAGAGAAAATAACAATATATTAAGGCGCTAAGATTTAGGGATTCACACACAACACATCTATTGTTAGTCTTAACAACATTTATTTTATAACTCAACTAAAATTTATATGAAGGATGATCTTAGTTAGATGATTTAACAATAAAAACTCAAGAATTAATTGTCTAAGGTAGTTTCATGAAACTAATTGATTTTAGGCAAAACAAAACAAGTGAATTAGTTCGTAGGGAATACTAAGCATTTAACATGCCCAGAGTCTACGACAAATCAAAGAATTATACAGAACTAAACACTTTCCTAGATGATTAAATCGATCAAAAACATAATAACTTAAGCATTAGAACCATAAAATAATTGTTAAGAACATACTAATAAACTGTTGGGTTTCACCCTTTACCTTAGCAAGTCTTCTAACAAGCTATAACACAAAAAAAAAACTCTAAAAATTGTAAAGAAACTCTAAGAAAACCTAAATTATGTTCTACAACAGCTCTCCTCTGAATTTTGCCCTAAAGAGCCTTTAAATTGGTCAAGGAATCCTATTACAAGTTGAATTCCCGTTTGGAGATTTCCAGGTTTTTAGGCTTCAATTAACCAATTTTTTTGGCCCATTATCTTTGGAATTCGGACTTTTGGTAAACCACAAAGTTGTAGCCCTTTAAGTTAGCTTTCTAGCGAAACTTGAATCATCTCAATTGAATATCTGAGCCGAATGTTATGCTCCAAATAGTCAAATACTAATTGGTGTGCAAGTTGGAATTCTAATCCGAATTGGACTTGGATTTGTTGCAAATTTCCTTTGATTCCTTACTCCAATTGGACTTGAATTTAATTGGTTTGGCCTTCTTTGACTTCATCATGGCCTTTGTAAAATTAAAGTCCATTAGATTTCTTCTTTGCACAAATCCACTTATTTAATTTCATCATCCTACAAAAAACAAATTCACGTGTTAAAATTCAATTAAGCACAAAATTTATTATTCAACATTATTCCAAACCAACTATAAAATGCATGAATTAACTCAAAATAAGTATGATAATGCCTTCTAATAATGATATAAATATGCAAAATTAATCTATTATTACTAAACTATAAAAGAAAACCTAGAGGTCGTGTTAAATACTTTTTGAAAGCCATACATTGTGCATCTAGGGTTAAGGTATTCCAAGCCCTCTCAAAGCATCAACCGGAAATCAAGATTGAAGAAATTGAAGATTAGTGATCAAGAAGTTGTTGGAACAAGAGCTTCAAGTAGTTACTTGAAGTCGTGATCAAGAAGTTTATGTGTAAAAGATATATATGACATATATTTAAGATTCCATAGTTTTGGAGCTGTGTTGAGTAAAGATAGTAAATTCTACATTTAGTAGCAATTTAAAATATGATTATTCCGCGTTGGTAAAACTTCAATTCTATATAGTGATATGTTTTCCTTTGGGTTGGTGGAGATGCCCACCGCAGTGGTTTTTCCTTTTGGAATAGTTTTCTATCGGTTATCATCGCCTCACCATATTGTGTATTATGTTGTTTCGGCTGTTATTTGTTTTACACAACATTAGTGTTTATATAATTAATTAAAGTGATAATTGCACTAATAAATAAACTTAGCTTAATGATTCGTTAATTGGTAAAACTGGGATCTAAACTGCCTAACAAGGCGAACAAAAATTTTTTTTGATAGCATATGGTTTGGGTGAATCTGAGTCATCTGAGATGATTGATGTGGTTCCGTTCATCCTACATATTGTGAATAGATTGAATTGTAAAATCTTATCTATATATCCATTAAAAAAAAGAAGAAGCAGAAAATAAAGAAGTGTAAACTGCTATCTATAAGTCAAAAAGTGTCATGCAATATGCGCATGTATACACTACTTCTCTCACGTATGTAAGGTGATCAGACACATGGATCCTACATGAAAACATGATACTAGCTAGGCATTGCTCTGTATTGGTAGTATACCAATTAGATGATACCCACAACTTTTCTGGGTGTATTTTCCATTAAAATCCCATGAAATTGAACAAGTCTCTGTTACATTACATACGACCCTTCCAATCAAGCTGCAAAGGCAACTGGTAGATAACTCTCTCCCACACTCTGCCCATGAAGAAGTTTGATCTTTAATGTTTTGAATTTTATTTATTTATTGATATTCAACTTGAATCATACATCAATAACCTTCAAAAACCTTTATGAAAAAAATAATAAAATCTTAAATATTGTACCTAATTAGGTTTTTATGTAAAATTTAATCATGTCACTTCTTTGACTAATGTAACACAAAATGTATTATTTTTCTGCAAACACAAAAAAATAAAAATAAAAATGAAATTCAACTGTGAAGAAATATGAAAGGTCTTCTCAAATGGCTTATTGCATGGAACAAACAAGCAAGGAGTACTATAATATAATAAGATAGTCTCATTTAGTAATTAACATCCATTAGTAAAGAGTGTGAAATTATTATCAATGTGCTACACCTGCACCACCCAGTCCCATTCCATAAGATTCCTGCAATCACAAATTAATGGCATCATATTAGTAGGGTAGCTCACAGTTGTATTTGTCAGCCACGTTAGGACCACGTTAGAGTCAAGTTCAAGCCAGATAAACTTAAAGCCCAGTTGCCATGCCATTGCTAAGCCCTGTCGGACAGCAGCCAATTCAGCCATATTATTTGTTGCGATACCCAAATGAATTACTGTTTATTCTTTACTTGACATTTGGAGTTCCCTAGCTATCTTTTATTAATTTACTTTAACCTCACAAAGTTCTCTCACAAAACAAAACCAAAAAAAAACCCTTTAGCCTCATAAGAGCATTAACATCTGGGGATGCCAAAAAAACCTAATTTGCATCCTTAAACATTATTTTATCTATTTTATCAACCTATTTTACAACTCACCCTACATTCCAGTTTTTATTTTTACATACAACCCAATAAAATAATATAAACTACCTAATAAAATAATATAAAGTACTATTCTCTCTCTTTTTCCTCCCACTCACTTTTTCTCTTCACACACAACCACAAGATTAAAATAATAATTTTTTTTTTTTTTTACAACTTATGAATAGTAAGGTTGCATATATGCAAACTTACTATTCACAAGTAGCAAATTTTTTTTAAGTTTACAAACTCAGATAGAGTGAGTTTTTGGTGGCTTGGATTATAAAATAGCAACTAAGAGGTGTTTACAACCCCATTGCTAGTGCTTTGGTGAGGCAAATCTGAAATTTCTCGGTACAAAAGTGAGGAATACGCTAGCAAAGTATCCTTTCCTTGGCATTTGAAACATTTTCCTACTTTATTTGTTGTCTAGAACTTACTTTCTCCAATTTGCAGAGTAAGTTGCTTTGTAAAAATGTATAATATAATTTGCTTAGAAAAAGGATCAACTAATAATTTTCCTATGCAGGTGACCTTTAGCCCCGAGAAAAAGGGAAAAAATCAGTCAAAATCGATATATTTAGAGTCATAAAACAAAATTAATTAAAAAAAAAAAAACATAACAATTTATGCACTTTTGAATTCATGAAATAAAAATGCACTCTCTCTGTTTCAAGTGAAATGCAAAGGATTTTATTCCATTCCAAATAAACTTGAGATATTACAGTTGTTTTTGGCATTGGCTTAGAAAGCCATTTTATTTACAATTTATCTTATTTTTGCTACCATTCACCTTATTTTTCTTACTATTTATGGTTCCTATTGCACTTGTTAGTACTTTTAATGGGTTCTATTGTACTATTTCAGCTACCTTTTGAATTTATTTACAGTACTTTCAGTAAAACATTTTAAGTTTCAGCTAAATAAGTTGTTCAAATAGAGTTGTTCAAACAGACATACATTAATATATCAATTTTTGAAGAAACCAATTTTACACAATAATAATTATTAAAAGAGAGAGAGAGAGAGAGAGAGAGAGAGAGAGAGAGAGAGAGAAATAAAGAAAGAAAGAAGAAATTATACTCTTGGTTCGATATATATTATGCACCCAAAGCTGCCTCCAATATGATGTGGTCCTTTTTATTCGTATGAATAAAATTCTCATTCATCAAAATGAAGGAATGTTGAAACTTGAAATTATAGTTATAGCTTGATAAACCGTGAACAAATGTAAGTCTTGTTAGTGTGATTAGAGTCTATTTCAAAGTCAAGACTGTAGCTCAATACTTCTTAGAGTCTATTTCATAATCTCAATTCGCCTTACAGATTCAGTTGAAACTTCAATTTTTCTTAAGTGAAGACCTTCAACTTGCAATTTTGAATTCCAGCTTCATACATCTTCTACCCAACACAAGACTAACTCCCACAACATTTTACAAGTACAATGTCCGAACTAAATAATCAAAATTCAATCAATTTATCATGGAAATGAAAGATGTCCTGACACTTCATATGTGTTTAGGGTCAGACACATTGATCATTGATGCTACATGAAAACAAGATACTAGACATTGCTCTGTATTGATACTTGGTAGTATGCCAATTAGCTGATAATAGCAGCTTTCTGGGTGTCTTTTCCATTAAAATTCCATGAAATTGAACTAGTCCGTTACATATGTCGACCCTTCCAATGAAGCTGCAAAGGCAACTGTTAGATTATCCTCTCCCACACTTTGCCTATGCGTGAGTCACTAGCAGAAGTTTGATCTTTAATGTTTTGTATTTTATTTATTTATAGGGATTCAACTTGCATCATACATTAATAACCTTAATGAAAAAAGAGAAAGAAAAAGAAAATAATACTGAAGTACAATTTTCTCAAGTACTGACTCTGCCAGGGGCGGAGCCAGGGGGGGTCGAGAGGGGGCACTTGCCCCCCCTGGCCCCACCCAAAAAAACTGTTAATATTTACTTAACTTACCTTGATGCATTTGAGGTAAAAAAAATAGAACTATTACTAATGAAAAGTTATAAAATGGTAAACAAACAATCAGCTGCTTGTATGAGATAATTGGGAGCATAGCCCACTTTTGCCCTCTTAAAATATAAGCCCATCCTATATTAACATAATCCAATTCTATTATTAAATAAAAAAATTAAAAAAAAAATAACCAAACAAACAAACAGATACCTTGATGCGTGTCTAACTTATAACCCCATATTGTTTGATTTTTCTACTCTCTTTCTTTGGTAACTTTTTAAGTACATTTCTTGTATTGTAGTATAAATAAATGGTTAATAAATAGGATGGCTTTTCAAAAATAAGTTTGCATGTTAAGCTAAAATAAATAGACCTATAACATATAGCTGTACAAAAATATTGATCTCAAATATTGTATGTATATGTTCGCTTGCATGTGTATAAATGTCCTTGTCAAATGTAATTTTTGCCCCCTCTCAAGTTAGATTCTAGCTCCGCCACTGCTCTACCTAATTAGGTTTTTTAGTTTAATTTAATCATGCGACTTCTTTGGCCAATGTAAAACAAAATGTGTTTTTCTCCAAAGACAAATAAATTCGACTATGAAGAAATTAACATGAAAGATCTTCTTAAATGGCACGCATTGAACAAACAACCAAGAAGTACTATAATATAAGAAGAAATTTATTCTCATTTAGTAACATCCATTAGTTAAGTACAGAATTTAAAAAAGATATAGAAATATAGAATTGAAATTCAAATTAACTACCAGTAGAGAACAACCAATCCCTCTCAAAACTACTTTTGTTCGATTTGATCAAATAGTCTTCATCCACACTTCATGCTCGTCGCAAGGGCAGAGTGTGATCCCAGGGCATTTGACTTTCTCCAAGTATTCCAATTTTGGAAAAGACTCCTGCAGTTTTATCCAAGTCGTCTTCAATTCATTCAAGTACTTCAAACGTAAAGTCTTGACCTCGGACTATTTGCTTTTGCTCAGAGTTGTGAGGTTTCCTCCTCTTATATAGAGTTTCTCTAGGTGTGGCAAAGATTCAGGTGTCAGCCCCGTCGCTGTAGACTTGGGGAAACACTGAAGATCCAGCTTCTCTAGTTTCTGTGCCAAGTGAGTTAATTTAGTATAGAAAAGGAGGAGTCCAATATAAATAAACCTCGGTAATATATGTTTGTGTGTGTAAACCCTAGCTTAGAGAAAATTTGATTAGAATCAAAATTAGATTTTGCCTTTGTTAACTTTTCATACAAATTAAATTGTTTAGATTTCTGTTTTTTTGTTTTTTTTTGTTTTTTTGTTTTGAACTAATGAGTGTATTTTTCACACTGTTTCTATTTAGATATTTTGTATGTGAAGATCTTGAACGTACCAAACTATATTGAGCTAAATGATTCCATGCACCTATCCTCATTCAATTTAGATGATACTATTGAACCAAATTTAAAAAAAAAAAAAAAAATTTGTGTTATATTTAGTAGAATTTTATAAACAGTGATAGTGAATGATATTGTATATGTAGTGTTCGATAGTGATTTTCAAAATTATATACATAACAACAGTGTAATAAAAAACTTGGCATAACAAATATCATTAAAATTGTAAGGAAAAATCATTTTAGTACCCCCAAATGTCTTGTTCGAACTAATGTCCTATATATTTAACAATCCAAACTAACATCAATAGCATCATTACAATTCATCATTTCTGTGTGTAAGCACGAGTTACATTAGTAGTAAATAACATCTGATTGGTATGAAATTTGACATGTGTGTTAAGAATATAGAGAATATAAAATTTAGTAGTTAGATTTTCAAAATATATAGTAATGTTAATCTTTTTGTAAGAGTTTTGACCTTAGACTACAACTAAGTTTCTAGCAAAACACTTTCTTCAAAAAAAAAAAAAAAAAAAAATTGTGGCAAAACTTTTTCCATAAAAGAAAAAAAAAAAAAAATCGAAAACCATTAAGAGAGGGAGACCAAGAGTGTGTGTTTTAATTTCAAAATTGAACTTTTTAAATTTTCCTTTAAAAAAAAAATGAAGACAAGAAATATTCCAAACTTCCAAGCGTAGAAACCTCAGCATCCTCTCTTTTGACTAAAAAGACCTTAACATGGCTATATTGCTATATCCCTACTACTCCTCTGCAAAACAAACACCGCTTTATGAAAGAGTTTTGTTGTCATCACTTTTTAGAGTATTTGGGGGAAGTGGGATTCCTTCACCTAGCACTACAAATAACGCGAGCTTTAGCTGCATTTTTTTAAGCGACGTTTACAAAAACACGGCTACACCAGCCGTGTTTACCAAACGCAGCCCAAAGATCAGCTCTATAGCTGCATTTTTTAATGTTTGAGTTGCGTTTTTGTGGGTTGGGCTTAGGCTGCGTTTTAAAAAACGCGGCTATAAACCATTTGATTTTTTTTTTTTTTTTTTAAATATTTCCTAAAGCTGCATTTAAAAAACACGGCCATAGACATACCTTGAGCTGTGTTTTCAATAAATGTGGCTACAACTGTATACCTAAGCGGCGCTTTATATAAACGCGGCTTAAAGCATGTCTATAGCTATGTTTGTTTAAACGCGGCTACAGGTTTGGTATAAATTAAACCAAAAAAAAAAAAACCCCTAAACTACTCTTTGATCTCTAACACGATCTCTCACCTTCTCTCTCCCTGTCTCCCTTTGACTCCTAAACCCTCACCTTCAACCCACCCCTCTCTACCACCAATCCTCCTCACCGGCACACGAGCACTCTTCTTCGTCTTTGTTCACCTTCTCTCTCACTCTCTCCCTTTGACTCCCAGTTGGTTGATGTGAAAAAGAGTCAGAATAGAGAAGCGAAAGGAAGGAAAGCATTATTTTATTATTTGTGTGTTAATTTTAAGGTTCTAGTTACTTTTTTTTTTTGTTTTTTGTTATTATTGTTATTATTATTATTATTATTATTATTATTATTAGCTTTCTTTTGGTGTGTGAAATGCTTTGTTTGGTTAACGAGAAAGTGTGGGAAAAGAGAAGGGAATGGGGTTTTAGAGTTTTTAATGAAAGTTAGCAGTGATGGAAGTATCACAGTCCTCTGTCGGGGTCTGTACACACGCCAAACCCTAGCCCTTCAAAATTCTAACTCTAACTCTTATTTACAGCTTTGTAGCCATCGCCTCCAAAAGCTGCAAACAAACGTTGTTGCGAATGGTACCCACTACCACCATGACTATAAGTGCCACAAGAAATCTAACGCCACCACCGCCGCCACCTCCACTACCACCGCTAACAACAACAACAGTAAAGAGCCTCATATCCAGAATCACGATGAGATTGTGGGTGTGGGTGAGGAGGACACTAATCAACAAGAAGACAACCTTATTAATAAAACTGATTTTGGGGTTCAAGAAGCTTCTTTCGAAGAAAATGTTTTGGACTTTGAAGCTAGAGAGAGGTGGGTCTTTTTTTCTTCTTCTTCTTTGCTCTTTTTATTTAAATCTCTGTTGTTTGCTGAGGAAACAAGCAAAAAATCTGTCAAATTGGATTATTGAATCATAGGGTTTCTTTTTTCTCTTTCTTTTTTATATTATAAAATTGGGGTTATTCACAGGGGAGGGAATTTCTAGATTATGTTCGTTTTATGTTTATGTTTAATGACAGAGAGAGATGGGGTTTTCTTTCTCTTCTTTGTTTTTGGTTTTTTTTTTTTTTTCCCAATGTCTATTATTTTTTGAGAAAACGAGGGAAAATCTAGGAAAATTGATTTTGAATCATAGGGTTTTTGTGTTTTTATTTTTATTTCATTGGGGTTAAGAGAAAGGGAGGAGGGACTTTCTGCATTTAGTTCATTTTCCTGGGTTTGGAAGCAATAATTTTGGGTTTTTTCTTTTCTTTTTTTACTAAGTTGTTTGGTGGTGTAAAAAATGGTGGGGAATTAAGTTGTGTTGATCTATTTGTCAGTTTTCTAATAGTAGATGTTGTAACCGTGTCCTGATAGCTAATTTCTAGAGAAAATTCAAGGAATCACACTGTTTATTTATGTAAGATGGTAGGTTCTAAAGACTTAGGAACTAATGTATTTAGAATTTTAATGTGTAATGTTGGCAAACCATGATCAAAACAATTGTTAGACTTGTTTAAACTTGCTCAAAGTATGTGCGTTGTATGTAAAGTTGGAATCGAGTGGCTGCAGAAGTATTAGTGACTTTCAGCCTGGCTCGATCGATCCAAGCTTAGACTCGATCGATCAAATCTCAGGCAGAATGTTTTTTCTGCAGATTTTTCCAACTCAGCCCTAGCTCATTTAAAACGTTTAGGGTTTTATGTTTTTCCCTAGGTATATAAGGCAAACACTAGCCACGTTTTAGAGGTTGCTCATATTGCTATTTGTGTGAATCTCTTGTGAGATCTGAGAAAAGCTTTCCTTCACACAAGCTTAGGATTATCAAAAAGGAGATTTCATTGAGAGCTTAATGATCATTCAATTGCTACCATAAGAGCTTAAAGATACACAAGTAAGAGTGCTTGTACTTACTGGAGAATCCAAGAAAGGAGATCGTGGTCTCAAAGCTTGCACGTGTTCGTGTCAGTAAGTTTTCTATTGGTGGGTAGTAATAGAATGTTAGTGGTCTAAGTTCTATTGTACAAACTTCGATTCTTTGTATAGTGGATTCAAGTTTACTTTGAGGATAGCTAGGTTAAATCCTCCCCAGGTTTTTTATCGGTTTGGTTTTCTTGGGTGATCATATCTTTGTGTTTTTTATATTACCGTTGCTATGCATGATATGATTATTTGATTGTGATAACCTAGATCTGGAATTTGGACTAAGTAATAACTTGGCTTATTAACAAGGTTAATCAAGTTGTGTTTTAAGGGTTCTAAAAACAAACATAAGAGATTGGCAATTGTATGATAATGGTTACGCTGATAAGACTAGTTACTTTATATGTTTACCTGGGCTGACAACATGCCAAATTATTAAATAGTCGGTCGCATCTTATATGCCTTATTTGGTAATTTAGCATTTAATGGTATGTTTGTACTTATAAAGTGGAAACCAATGTGCAAGTGGAGAATTATCATCAATATGGTAATGTACATAGAATTAATCGGGGAATATTATCCTTTTGTTGGTTAGGTTAGTTGCACATCATAATTAAACACGGTCGTAGTTTCAACCAAGGGCGGCGATATGTTATAGTCAGGGGGTTCATTAGAACCCCCTGACTCGAATTTTATATATATATATATATATGTATGTATAATATTAAAAAAAAAAAAATTATTAAAAAAAAAAAAAAAGAAGTCCAAAAGAAAATTTTGGTCTTTAATCTTAGAAATAAAAAGCCCATAAATCAAAATTTGAAAAATCATAAATTAAAAAAAAAAGGGTCAAATAAAACCTAAGAAAATTTGTAGCTGCCTAACCTCCAAAATCTCTCATTATCCTTCTTAACTCTCAAAACCTGAAGGAAAAAGGCTGCCTCTGCTTCACACACACAAAATCTACCGTCGTCGCTGCTTGATCTGCCTTTTGCCGCTGCTTGATCTAGTTTTTTAGCTCTCTCTTTCTCTCTTTCTTTTATTGTGAGATTGTGTTTATAGTGTTTTGATATGCTATTTGCCTATTTCACTAAATCTGTGTGAGTGTTTATAGTGTTTTGTAATTTGTACTGCCGCCCCTGTGTGACTGTGTGTGGGAGCTGTGGTGTTAAGAACTGTGATATGAACTTCTGATATTTGTTGTTGAGTAACTCTGTTGAGTAACTCTACTTGAGTTTTGAGTCTTTAAAGTCTGACCGTGTGTGTCTGTGTGTGGGCCTGTGGTGTTAGTGGGTTATAGACTTATAGTTAATAGGACTCATTACTTTTATTAGTTTATAGTGTTTTATTGTTGTTGAGTACTTGAGTGAGTTTCTTTACTGTCGAATGTTCAGTGTTGGCGTGTTGCACTTGCAGAGTTCCTGTGAGAGTTTTATTGATTTGATATAACTTTGACTATTTGACTAATTGTGACTTATGAGTAGTTTTTTAATTTGGTTGAATATGACTTTGTGAGTTGTTAGTGGTTGTTGCCTTTGTGACTTGGTCAATACGTTAATACTAAAGACCAAAAAAAAAAAAATATTTATAGAATTGTAAACTTATAAATTAAAGAATTGCAAAAAAATTACTTAACAATAATTAATATATTTATTGTATTAGAAAAAAAATATGTCAAATGAACTTATAATTTATTTTTTGTTCTTTTGCTAGTACTATGGATAAGTTTGTAATAAGGAAACCTCGTAGACCGCAAGATTTATCTTCTATCCAAGATTCATATCTTACTCAAGATTCATCTTCTACTCAAGCTTCATCTTCTAAGCAATGAAATATATCAAGAATGAATTGCGCAATTGAATGGGGGATTAGTGGTTGAATGATTGTTTGACTGTGTACATTGAAAAAGATATAACTCGTAGAATTGATAATGAATTTATAATGCAATGGTTTCAAAATATGAAACCTCATAGAAGACAATTGTAGAATTTTTTTTTGGTGACATTGATATATTCAAGTCTCTTTTGTTTTAGATTTTATATAATTTATGTTTCTTATTGAACCCCCGGGACAAAAATCCTAGAGCCGCCCCTGCTTGGGATTGGGAAGTTTGCCAGTTTGTTACAACAATCACACAACAAATGTTCATCTCTTGATTTAACCTTTCTACGGCATATTTCACATGACATAAAGTACCAATCAAAAGTTGATTCAATTTTTGTAATCTTTCCATGGCAGGTGAAGATAGTCTCCTAGAATTTCAAATTTATTCAATGATTTATTTGTAAAATTTAACATGCCATTGATAATTTCATTTTAGGATTTTTCTCTTGAAGAACATTTCCCTTACCTTATTTTCGGAGTTCTGAACCATGTTTAATGTTTCAATTATGGTTCTTCTATTATTGTTCATCTCTTCTTCAATTGTTCTCTGTGGCTTAAATTGTCTTGGCAGCTCTTCTATAAGACGATCATTTTTCACTTCCCTATGATTTAACATAAAGAAGTTAGTATAAGCTTGCATATACTGTAAAATATTATATAACATATATTGCTAAAAAGATATAGATTACTTATTGATCCATAAAAAAAGAAGTTTCTAGAATCTCCAAATTTATATAAATTTTTGTTCCGCTTGTAGATGATAAGTTATATTCCCCTACATTTATATGTAATCCCAAATTAAAAGAAAAAAAAAAAAAAAAAAAAAAAAAAGAAACAGTTACGTTTGTGTTTTAATGTCTTACCTGCCTAGATACAAAAAACCGTTATTTTATTTTTTTTCTGAGTGAAACGTTCAAAACTGGCTTTCTGAAATTTAAAGAATGTATTAATATCAGATTTCTACTATTATTCGCTGCTGCTTTCTTCATTATATATTCTGGTTAGTAGAGAAGAATCGCTGCTGCTGTTTGTTTGTTTGTTTGTATCTAATTTGATTGTTTACAGGCTGCTTTGTGCTTCATAATGATGTTTTTACTTGTTTCTAAAACTCAGATGGTACTGACACATGAGCTTCGAAATGGAATATATCCTATATTTTGAAGATATTGATCCCACTGCATTATACTTAATTAGAAGGAACAAAATTTTTTGTGTGGTGCCTTTCTTTGGCCATAACTTGTTAGACTAAAACAAACCTGTAGGCTGGTGATACACAGCACGTAAGAGAAAACTATTATTTGATACTAGAGGTGAAAAGGGTGAAAATTAGAGGTGACAGATCCATTTATTAGGACTTGACGGTGCTGGACATATTTCTCATATTGAACGAATCCTATGTGAATGGACATAGGGTGGACGGATCAAAGAGCCACATGGCGCTTAACTGGTCATTATGTGGTCTCCAAGAAACCCTAAAAGGAAACGACTTGCATCTCACGATAAACCCTAGTCTACAGAGTCCCAATATGAATAAAATTCCAACATTAGGAGGATTCTGGAATATACGCGCATCAATGGAGATCTTCACTCTAAGGAAAAGACTTGTTATGCAAGTCTTAGGAGTTTGGCTCTACCCTACTATAAAAGCCCAAAGACCCTCTGAAAATAGGTACGCATAATTCACCCCAGCTTTGGCACTCTAGAGTTGTAGAAAGGTTTTTTGACTTAACCTTCAGAGGCTTTTCGACCGGTACCACACCAATACTCTTCTAAGGTTTTCTCTTTGTGTTGTGTAGGGATTGTTTTGAGCGTACAAGGACCGTGAGGCTTATTGTTGATTTTTTGGCATCATCAGTTGGTGCCATCTGTAGGGAGATCATGTAATTTGTAGGCCACACTATCGTTTTCTGGATAAAAAGTTGCATGGTTCTCACAAGCTCGATGGCAACTACCAATGGCCTTCAAGTAGACGAACCACCCACGACTGCCCTCAAGAGACAAGTTGAAACTCTCATCGCCACCGTGGAACACCTCACCAACCAAACCGCGACCTAGAGGAGCAGCTGCATCGGAAAAACACAGCACTGAATACCCAAAAGGAAGATTAAGAAGGAACCAGTGCTGAAAGAAGGAACCAAGAGAAGCCGAAAGGCAGTAATGCACCAAGTAGACAAGAATGATAGGATACCAACCGTCCTTTCAACTTGGATACAGCTCCCCCTTAAATGGTTGTAGAGATGCAGATGATGAAGGAGCGGATGGAACTTATGATGAACGCCATCAGGGGACAAGTATCTAGTGACCTCGATGACTTGGTCCATCGAACTGACTCACCTTTCACCACATCCGTCTCATCCTTTCCCCTCCCGCCAAAGTTTCGCATGTTGCAGGTAAAAAGCTATAACGGGGCCAAGGACCCCTTAGATCACCTGGAATCTTTTAAGACCCTAATGCACCTTCAAGGGGTGCTCGACGAGATTATGTGCCAAGCCTTCCCAACCACGCTGAAAGGACCCGCAAGGATCTGGTTCAGTAGGTTGATGCCCAACTCATTAGCACCTTCAAAGAATTGAGTGCCAAGTTCGCCTCACACTTCATCAAGAGACATAGGTATAAGAAATCCACTGCGTGCCTAATGAACATTAAGTAGCAGGAGGATGAGATGCTGATATCCTACATCACCTGCTTTGTTAGGTTCTAAAGATTTAGGAATTTATGTATTTAGAACTCTAATTTGTATTGTTGGAAAACCATGATCAAAACAGGTTATTTAGTCTTGTTTAGGCTTGCTCAAAGTTGGGTCTTTCATGTAAAGTTGGAATCGAGTGGCTGCAGATGCATTGGTGCATTTCGGCCTAGCTCGATCGATCGAAGGAAAGACTCGATCGATCGAATCTCGGGCAGAATGTTTTTTTGCAGAAAATTTTAGCTCAACCCTAACTCATTAAACGTTTTGGGTTTTCTGTTTTTACCCTAGGTATATAAAGAAAAACCCTAGCCACGTTTTTAGAGTTGCTCCAGTTGATTTGTTGCTCATACTTCTCTGTTTTGTGTAAATCTCTTGTGAGATCTAGAGGAGTTTGCTTTACACAAAGCTTAGAGTTTTCAAGGTAGAGATTACTTCAACATCTTGATGATCAACTCGGTTGCTACCATTGAAGCTTAAAGATTATCAAGCGTGGGTGCTTGTAGCTGATTGGAGAATCCAAGAAAGAAGGAGTCTGTGGATTCGGAGCTTGCACGTGGTTGTGTCAGTAAGTTCTACTGGTGGGTAGCATTAGGAAGTCAAGTGGGGAGCTTGTAGTCCTTTTGTATGAACTTCGATTCTTTCACATAGTGGATTCAGGTTTACCTTGAGGATAGCTAGGTCAAATCCTCCCCAAGTTTTTACCGTGTGGTTTCCTGGGTGATCATATCTTGTGTTATTTACTTTTCCGCTGCTTTATATTCTTGATATGATTGTTTGATTGTTTTAACCTAGAATTGCATAATTTGACTAAGTAACAACTTGGCTAATTAACTAGGCTACTCAATCTGGTTGTGTTTTAAGGGGTCTAAAACCGTTCAAGTGGTATCAGAGCTAGTAGCTCTCTTGTTAGAGATTTTTTGATCTCTAAGCTGATCCTTGACCCCTGCTGTCATGGATTTTTGGAAAATCATTTTGCTTATATATCAACTTGATTACTTTTTGTTTTTGCCTCTTGTTGTTTCTGTTAAATCTTTTCTTGAGAATCTTGGAATAATCACATGTGATAAGAATTATTTATGCTATACTGCTTTAACCGCCTTAAAGGCATGTGATTCTTGTCTTTGGTATTTGGATAGTGGTTGTTCCAGGCATATGACAGGAAACAAAAGTTTATTCAAAACTCTCTTTGAAGGAAAGATTGGGACAGTTACTTTTGGTGATGGGAGAAAATCTGTGATTAGAGGTATTGGAACTGTGGATATTCCAGGATTGCCAGTATTTGAAGATGTTTGGTATGTTGATGGACTGAAGGCAAATTTACTCAGCGTAAGCCAGATTTGCGACAACGGGTTAAATGTTCTTTTCACCAAGTATGAATATGAGATACTTGATGGAGGAGGTGACTGTATATGTGTTGATGTAAGGACAGCTGACAACTGTTATGGCATAACACCAAGTGTGAACAACAAGTGCTTTAGTGCAAAAATTGATCAAGTTGATTTGTGGCTTCAACGGTTGGGACATGCTAGTCATAAGCAGTTAGAGAAGATTTCCAAATGTGAGGCAATTATTGGTTTACCTAAGTTTGAGAAGATAGAGAAGAGCATTTGTGGACCATGTCAAATAGGTAAACAAGTGAAATCCAAGCACCCGTCCGTGACTAGTGTTCAAACTTCAAGACCTCTAGAGTTACTGCGCATTGATCTCATGGGTCCTGCCAGAGTTCAGAGTTTGGGTGGAAAGAAGTATATTCTAGTTGTTGTGGATGATTTTACTAGATATACTTGGGTTGTGCTTTTGAAAGATAAAACTGAGGCTCCTAAGAAGATGATACATCTGTGCAAGAAATTGCAGGTTGAAAAAAATACTGTGACAGCCAAAATAAGGAGTGATCATGGAAGAGAATTTGAGAATACCAAGCTAGCTACTTTCTGCAATGATCAAGGCACTCATCAAGAGTTCTCTTCGCCTAAGACACCTCAACAAAATGGGATTGTGGAAAGGAAAAATAGGGTTGTACAGGAGATGGCACGGGTTATGTTACACAACAAAAAGTTGCCAAAATCCTTTTGGGGAGAAGCTGTTAACATTGCTTGTCATACCCTCAATCGTGTGTATTTCAGACCTGACTCCAAGAAAACTCCTTATGAACTCTGGAGAGGGAAGAAGCCTGTTGTCAAATATTTCATAATATTTGGCAGTGACTGCTACATTCTATGTGATAGAGAGAACCTAGAAAAGTTTGATTCAAAAAGTGATAAAGGATATTTTCTAGGATACTCTTCCACTAGTAGAGCATATAGAGTATACAATCTGAGAACCAAAACAGTCATGGAATCTTCAAATATTGTGATAAATGATAAAGTATGTTCAGAAGCACCTACAGAAAGCACTGCTCCTATTCATGATAAGTCTTTTGAAGTTGATGATTCACTTCCTGCTGAGCATGTTGGGAAACATAGTGAGGAAGAGTTGTTGGTGTTAAATGATACAGTTTCAGTGCCATTAAATTCAGAACCATCCACTCTGGTTCGTAAAACTCAACAGATACATAGTGAGTTCAGTCCTCCATCTAAACAGAAAGGTACCTCTATATCTTTAGTAAAAGGTCCATCTTCTAGAGTGAGACTGAATCATCCATCCACAAATATATTGGGTAGTCTGAATGATAACATGAGATTGAGATCAAAAGCCTTGAATGTGATTACTCACTCATGCTATCTGTTCCAATTTAAATCGAAGAAGGTGGATGAAGCACTTCAAGATGCTGATTGGGTAAATTCCATGCATGAAGAACTTCATCAATTCATTCGGAATGATGTATGGGAACTAGTACCTAGACCGAAGAGTGTAAATGTGATTGGAACTAAGTGGATCCTTAAGAACAAGTCAGATGAACATGGCATTGTGATCAAAAACAAATCAAGACTTGTTGCACAAGGATACACACAAGTGGAGGGAATTGATTTTGATGAGACTTTTGCACTAGTGGCTAGGTTAGAATCCATCCGGATATTGTTGGCCATAGCAAGTCATCTAAACTTCAAGTTGTATCAAATGGATGTCAAGAGTGCTTTCTTGAATGGGATGCTACAAGAAGAAGTCTATGTTGAGCAACCCAAAGGCTTTGTTGATCCTCACAGACCTGATGATGTCTACAAATTGACGAGAGCTCTCTATAGGTTGAAACAAGCACCTAGGGCTTGGTATGACAGATTGACTGCATATCTTACTGAGCATGGTTTCAAAAGGGGATCTGCAGATACAACTATCTTCATAAGAAATGATAAGACTAGTTTTGTTGTAGCTCAAATTTATGTAGATGACATTGTTTTTGGTGCTACTAATGATTCTCTTGCTCATTCTTTTGCAGATGAAATGAAGGCAATGTTTGAAATGATCATGGTTGGTGAACTGACTTACTTTTTGGGATTGCAGGTAAAGCAAACAGAGTCAAGAATCTACATAAATCAAGCCAAGTATGCAAGAAATCTGGTGAAAAGATTTGGATTGGACAAGGCTGCTCATGCTAGAACACCAATGGCTGCTAATGCAAAATTAACAATTGATCCATCAGGTGAGTCTGTTGATATTACTTTGTATAGAACCATGATTGGATGTCTGTTATATTTGACTGCTAGTAGGCCTGATATATCTTTTAGTGTTGGTTTTTGCTCTAGATTTTAGTCCAACCTTAAGGTTTCTCATTTAAATGTTGTTAAGAGAATTATAAAATATGTGAGTGGAACCTGTGATTATGGACTATTTTATAGCAAGGAGTCTAATTTGTCTCTTGCTGGGTTTTCTAATTCTGATTGGGCTAGAAATGTTGATGACAGAAAAAGCACCACTAGGGGGTGTTTTTATGTAGGAGCCAATCTTGTGGCTTGGATGAGTAAGAAGCAAAATTCTGTTTCTTTATCCACTGCTGAGGCAGAATATATTGCTGCTGGGAGTTGTTGTTCTCAGCTCCTTTGGATGAAAAAGTTGTTGAGTGATTATGGGATTCCTCAAGACACCATGGTTGTCTATTGTGATAATTCCAGTGCTATAGATATATCTAAGAATCCTGTTCAGCATTCTAAGACCAAACTCATTGAACTTAGATATCACTTCATTAGGGATNGTCCTTAGTCTTTTTTGGCTTTCTTGGTCCTTGTGCTTCATTGCTCATTCCTTTGTGACCATTGTTCTTTGGTTTTTGAGTTTTTTTTTTAGGACTTGCATTGCATTACATTTATGTATGTCATTATAGGATTTATTTGTTTTCTTTTTAATATATATTTAAAAAAAAAAGAAAAAAAAAAAAGAAAGCAAAAATGTGTTTAACATTGTTTTCTTGGTTTTTTGAAAACAAGGTTGGTCAATTTATTTTCACATAACATATCTTATGTACCTTGTTTAGTTTTGATGAGCTTATTTATTGCACTTGACTAGTTGAAGTTTTGTAGTGCATGTTGTGTGGGAAAGATGTTTATGGTGTTTATCACTTTGTCTTGATCTTGAAGTCACATATTGTTTGACTGTCGGACTTGATCCTTTTGAGAAAGGCATAAATAACCATGTCACCACTGTTCACTAACCAATCATGAACACCTTAGTGCATATCATAAGATTCTGTGTTCGAGAAAGTGTAGCGCATGCACAAAAAGAACATAAGGTGTTGCCTCGGCTTAATTGCTTAATGCTTAAAATTGGTGTGTACTATTAGGCTTGATGCCATCTCACATAAATAAAATTGGTATGTATTATTAGGTTTGATGCCATCTCACATAATAACGAGAGAAAAATACAAGAAACTTACATGATTGCAAGCTTTTGTTCTAGGAGATGTGGGAGTTATAGGATGTAACTCTTTAGGTGATAGTCTCTTTTAAATTCTGTGTGATGAATTTTGTAGACTTTGTGATTGATTTCTATTCATATATCACCTCACATGTATCTCAAGTTTTTGCTAGTTAGTACACACTACACGAGTTACTCTTTGCTAAACACTGTATATATTATTGTGTGTGTTTTTGGTTTGACCAACCAAGTTTAAGAATATCTTGAGAATTATGCAAAACATAATTTTTGACTGTGAAATTAAATGAAGAACTGGCTGAAACTGTCTTTGGAGAAATTGGAATTATAAATTTGGGTTTTTTGAAAAAGCATTCCATTTCATTTCATACTTATGCATTGAATTTCTTTACTTTTAATGCTTTAAGGAGTTATTTTCAAAAATTGGTTTGAGTTTTTCAAAACTGAAATTTTTCTCAAAATACTGTGATCCACTACCTGTTTCGATCGATCCATTCTGTTTTTCGATCGATCGAAAATATTTAAAATCCTTTTTAAAACTTTCGGAGTGATTCGATCGATCGAATGTAACTTTCGATCAATCGAAAGTCGTGAATCAGCTTTTTCAAATAGTGTTCTTTGACTGAATCTATTCACTTTTCAAAAGCTTTTTCAAACTCTCTTTTCTCTCTCCAACTAGGCAAGGATCTACAGCGATTTTTTGTCGTTTTCCTCCAAACTTTTTGCAAGAATTCTCTTTCCTCAAGCCGGTAAGTCTCTTTTGCCCCTCATTTTTTGTTTTAATTGCATTTTTCATGCATTTTATCTCAAATTTTCGGACCTTTCTAAAATTGGGATTTTTGATGATTCATGCCAAATTTTGTGCAATTGATCAATGGGTTTTGATGGGGATATGTTATAAACTTGATTGTGATTGATTAATTTGATCAATTTTGAGTTTTGTGAGAAATTGAAATTTCTAGGGTTTATGTTTGGTTCCAAATTGGGGATTTTGTTCAATTAGGTTGAATTTGTTGAAATTGGCTTTGTAGATTGGATGTGATTTGGCATTATAATCTATGTGTTATGTTTTGTAATGCTTAATTCATCCATGTGTTTCAAAAATTTTCAAGTGGTTTTAAAATTCTTTTGGGGTTTTTGTTAGAAACTCTATGCTCAGGCCATTTTTCTTAAATTGAACTTAATTTTGAACTGTGTTTACTGCATTAGTACATGCATCATACCATTTTAACTGTTCATGCATTATATAGATTTTTGCTATATATTTTTTGTGCTAATTTGTAGTCTGCCCTTGTTTTTTTTTTTTTTTTTTTTTTTCTCTTCTTTCTTGTGTCTCTGTCCTTTCCTTAGCATCATGCCTAAGAAGACTAGAGCTCGTAGGTCCATCCCCTCACCTACTCCTTCCCCCCCTTCTTTTGACCGAGAGAAATTTCCTAGTGAGAAAAACTAGGAAATTTATGAGAAGCTGAACCTTAGGCATAAGATCTGGTCTGAGCGATCTATTATTCTAGATGAGTTAGATCCTGCCATTAAGGCAAACATAAAGCGTCGGGGCTGGTTACCTTTGGTGGATATTTCTAATCCTCCTCCACCTGCTACCTTGATCCAAGAGTTCTTTTCGAATATCTCGATCCGCATCTATGATTCCAACACTTTAGTAAAGAGTTAAATACGAGGCGTAGAGTACACCATTACTCCTACAGTAGTGGCTGATGCTCTTAGGGTACCTTTGGTCCGGTACCCTATCTACCTCTATGATGAGTCTCCTGTTCTGAGTGATGTCATGTCTTATATCACTGGGTCATCTATCCAGTGGGGTTCTGATCCTAGGATCACCACTGTTGAGCTTTCTGAGCTACACTATCTTATCTTTAGGATAGCGTGTCATTGCTTTTGGCCCATTTCTCATATGCATACCATTCCTCTCGGGAGGTGTGTATTTCTGTACGCTCTTGTTACTAATGCTCCTATCAGTTTTCCCCACTTGTTCCTTCGTTCTTTGAACGATGTGTATAGGAGTTCATTGTCTTCTCATGCACTGGTTCATCCTATTTTTATTCATAGGATTCTTCTCTATTTAGGTTTAAAGGATTTCCCTTCCTCAGAGCCTGTGCATGTTAT
The DNA here is from genome assembly GCF_002906115.3 of Quercus suber. Lineage (NCBI taxonomy): Eukaryota > Viridiplantae > Streptophyta > Magnoliopsida > Fagales > Fagaceae > Quercus > Quercus suber. Next base: position 481,111 of record NW_027069915.1, on the reverse strand, counting down.
CAGTCCCATAGGTGCGTTTTTTCTTAGACAGAGGGTTGCTCATCTTCGAGCTGGCTCTAAACACCCTAGGTCCGAGCCTTCTGGGTCCGCACCTCCTCCCTCTTCTTCTACAGGTCCTTCTGGTGAGGATGTTCCTGATCCTGATGCTGCTGCTGTTGCTGTTCCTCCACCTCCATCGGATGAGTTTGATATTCGTTGTACTTTGGAGACTGTCATGACTGTCCAGGCGGCTCATGGTCAGCTTTTGTTGGACATTTTTGACGAGATCCGAGCTTTACGAGCTGATCTGGTGCGTCTTCGATCACCATCACCACCTCCTTTTGATGATGGATTGTGATTGCCCTTTGGCATTCCGTCACAAAAAGGGGAAGTAGAGTTTTGTAGAGGATTTTTGTAGTGAGGGAGATTTTTTTTGTTTTGTGAAGTAGATTGTATTTAGGTGCTTCACCTTGTATATCATTTTTTTTTTGGGATATTCATATTAGGGGGAGTAACATTGATTGATATACATGATTTTTTGCTGATTCTTGTTTCTTTGGATTCACTGTCTATTGATTTATATTCCTTGAGTTAATTCATTGATATATGTCTTTATTATGTGTTGTGTGAATCATACAAGAATGATATACCTGTTTATATACTATTTTCTGTCACACATGCGTTTATGCGTTTGTTGAGTATTTCAAGAATAAACAGGTTGATTCAATTGAGCTACTGTCTACACTTGCAACTGATGGATAGTAGTTAGGATTGAATTTTGATTTATGAGCATTATTTTGTAAAGGGCTTTTCAAATTGTAAACTTTGAGTTTAGTATTTGTGTTTTGTCACGAATTGTCAAAGGAGGAGTTTGTTAGGTTCTAAAGATTTAGGAATTTATGTATTTAAAACTCTAATTTGTATTGTTGGCAAACCATGATCAAAACAGTTTATTTAGTCATGTTTAGGCTTGCTCAAAGTTGGGTCTTTCATGTAAAGTTGGAATCGAGTGGCTGTAGATGCATTGATGCATTTCGGCCTGGCTCTATCGATCGAAGGAAAGACTCGATCGATCGAATCTCGGGTAGAATGTTTTTCTGCAGAAAATTTCAGCTCAGCCCTAACTCATTAAACGTTTTGGGTTTTCTGTTTTTACCCTAAGTATATAAAGAAAAACCCTAGCCACGTTTTTAGAGTTGCTCCAGTTGAGTTGTTGCTCATACTTTTCTGTTTTATGTAAATCTCTTATGAGATCTAGAGGAGTTTGCCATTACACAAAACTTAGGGTTTTTAAGGTAGAGATTACTTCAACATCTTGATGATCAACTCAGTTGCTACCATTGAAGCTTAAAGATTATCAAGCGTGGGTGCTTGTAGCTGATTGGAGAATCCAAGAAAGAAGGAGTTCGTGGATTCGGAGCTTGCACGTGGTCGTGTCAGTAAGTTCTACTGGTGGGTAGCATTAGGAAGTCAAGCGGGGAGCTTGTAGTCTTTCTGTATGAATTTCGATTCTTTCGCATAGTGGATTCAAGTTTACCTTGAGGATAGCTAGGTCAAATCCTCCCCAGGTTTTTACCGTGTGGTTTCCTAGGTGATCATATCTTGTGTTATTTACTTTTTGCCTGCTTTATATTCTTGATATGATTGTTTGATTGTTTTAACCTAGAATTGCATAATTTGACTAAGTAACAACTTGGCTAATTAACTAGGCTACTCAATCTATTTGTGTTTTAAGGGGTCTAAAACCGTTCATGCTTCAACAAAGAAGCCCTCTCGATCGATGAAGTGGATGATAAGATCCTTGCAGCTGCCTTTACGAACGGACTACGGAAGGGTAAGTTCATGTTCTCCTTATACAAGAACAACCCTAAAACTATGTCAAATGTGTTGTACAAGGCAACCAAGTATATGAACGTAAAAGATGCATTGCTGGGTCAAGAAAGGAAGCCCAAGAAAAGAGAGACACAGGAAGACATACGGTAGGACAAGGGACCAAAGAGGGTAAGGACCGGAGAACAACGGGAGGATAGGTGCCTGAAACCTCACATAGGGAAATTCACGAGTTTCACCACACTAACCGCCCCGATTGACCAAGTCCTGATGTAGATCAAAGATTAAGGAGCCTTAACCTTTCCTGAAAAACTAAAGGGAGATCCTAATAAGAGGTCTAGGCATAAGTATTGGTGGTTCCACTGTGATCACGATCATGACACATCTGACTGTTACGAGATGAAGCAATAAATAGAAGCGCTTATCCAACAAGGGAAGTTACAGAGGTTCGTCAACAAGGAGAGGACAGATCAACCACAGGAGCAAACTCCTCGACGGGAGAATAAGCGCCCTAGGCTGCCCGTAGGGGACATAAGAATGATTATAGGGGGCATGACAGCCACGAGGTCATCTAGAAAGGCTAAGAAAACTTACCAAAGGATGGTTCAAAGTGTCCAGCTAATGGGCTCTATACCAAAGATGACACAGATGGACAATCTCGTCATCGGGTTCTCAAAGGAAGATGCCCGGCGTCTTCACCACCCACATGACAATGCACTCGTAGTCAGCATAGGAGTAGGAGATTACAATATGAACCGAATTTTGGTCGACAATGGCAGCTTGGCTGACATCCTTTACTACCCGGCATTCCAACAGATAAGGATTGATAAAGAACGATTTATTCCAACAAACGCTTTGCTCATTGGATTTGAAGGAACAAGGGTTTTCCCACTTGGTGAAATCACATTATCCGTAACAATAGGCAACTACCCCCAACAGACCACTAAGGATGTAACCTTCCTTGTGGTCGACTGCTCGTCTGCCTACAATGCCATCATAGGGCGGCCTACCCTTAACTCATGGAAGGCTGTAACCTCAACCTACTACTTGATGATCAAATTCCCTACGAATCACGAAGTGGGGGAATTGTGCAGAAATCAAGTGGCTACATATGAATGCTACATAGCAATGATGGAGATGGATGACCACCTCTAGGTCACCAACATAGAAGAACATCGGACGACCACAGAACCCATGGAAAAGCTCGAAGAGATACCCCTTGACGACTCTAGAAATGATCGAACAACAAGGATTGGTACCCTTGCTAGCCCAACGGTTCACCAAGTGCTGACAACCTTCCTCAGGGATAACTGAGATGTATTTGCTTAGAGTCATGAAGACATGCCGAGGATAGATCCCGCCATTATGGTGCATAGACTGAACGTGTCACCTACCTTCAAGCCCATCTGTCAGAAGAAAAGGGTATTCGCCCTTGAACGGGACCAAGCTATAGTAGAGGAAGTTCGCAAGTTATAAGAGGCGAACCTCATTAGGGAAGTCTACTACCCCGACTAGCTGGCAAATGTGGTAATGGTCAAGAAAGGCAGCGGAAAGTAGAGGATGTGCGTAGATTTTACTGAACTGAACAAGGCATGTACAAAAGATAGTTACCCCCCCCCCCTCCGAGTTGACATCCTAGTTGACTTTACAGCACAACACCAATTGCTGAGCTTCATGGATGCTTTTTCAGGCTATAACTAGATCAGAATGGATGAAGCCGATCAGGAGAAGACTTCGTTCCTCATCAGCCAAGGCCTCTTCTGCGATAAAGTAATGCCATTCGGTCTCAAAAACGCGGGGGCGACATATTAAAGGCTTATGAACAAGATGTTCGCACAGCAAATTGGGAGAAACGTCCAAGTCTACATGGACCACATGCTGGTAAAAAGCAGGAGGGAGGAAGATCACTTGGAGGACCTCAGAGAAACATTCAACACCCTTTGCTCCTACAACATGAAACTCTACCCAGGAAAATGTGCTTTCGGAGTGACGGCAGGAAAGTTCCTAGGATTCATGGTGTCTCAAAGAGGTATCGAGGCCAACCCAGACAAGATCCGAGCCATAATGGAGATGGCACCTTTAAGGCCTTAACGACAAGATAGCGGTGCTCAACAGATTCATATCAAGGGCGACAGATAAGTGTCTACCATTCTTTCGCACGCTGAAGAAGTCTTTTGAATGGATGGTCGAGTGTTAGCAAGCATTCGAGGATCTGAAGGCCTACCTCAACTCCCCTCCGTTGCTGAGTCCTTCCCAGCATAGGGAAGAACTATTCCTTTACTTAGCAGTATCCCTGGAGGCCGCTAGTGCAGCGTTAGTCAGGAAAGAAGATAGGATATAGAAGTCTATGTACTACACAAGTTGTGTGCTCCAAGATGCAGAAAAGAGATACCCACCAATGGAAAAGCTTACCTTCGCTCTAGTTACCGCGGCTCGCAAGCTCAAGCCCTACTTCCAAGCTCACACGGTGATCTTCCTAATGGACAAACCCCTAAGGAGAGCAATGAGTAATCCTGAAGCTACTAGGAGAGTGGCATTATGGGCAATTGAATTGAGTGAATTCAACATACAATATTGCCCCCGTATTGCCATTAAAGGATAAGTGGTTGCTGAATTCATTGCAGAGCTCAACAACGTAGGACAAAAGGCAGAAGAGGTCCTACAATGAAGTGTCCACACAGATGGATCCTCCAATAAGCAAGCAGGCGGAGCTAGCATGATACTCCATAGCCCGGAAGTGGATAAGATCGAATGCACGATCCACCTGGATTTCCCTACGACCAACAATGAAATGGAGTATGAAGCCTTAGTAGCAGGACTGGACCTCGCGAAGGCTGCGGGAGTTGAAAATCTAGTCCTCTACTACGATTCCCAAGTGGTGATAAGTCAGGTTAATAAAGAATACGACTATAGGAATGAACAAATGAAAAAGTACCTAGAATAGGTGAAGGACTGGGTCCAAAATCTCCGAGCAAAGTTCATTCAAATCCCAATGGAGGAGAACGAGCACGCCGACCAACTCGCTAAAACTGCATCAGCAGAACATATGGTTATTCCCAAACAGGCACTATCATTCGTTTAGATTTCACCATTAATAGATGGCATCAGTGTGTAGGAGGTAGGATCCGAGAACCAGTGGACAACACCAATAGCCTCTTACTTGAAGGAGGGTGTGCTGCCGGAAGGAAAGGAGGCAGCCAAAAAAGTGAAGGTCTAATCTACCCGTTTCGTCCTAATCAAAGACATTCTTTACAAAATAGGTTTCTCTAGACCCTACCTAAGGTATCCTGGCCCCGAAGAAGCAGAATATGTTATAAGAGAAAGTCACGAGGGAATTTGCAGGAACCACTCGGGATCGTGTTCGTTGGCACATAAGCTAATCAAGGTAGGATACTATTGGCCAACCATACAGAAGGATGCCTATGCATATGTCAAGGCTTGCGACAAATGTCAGAGGTTTGGCAACCTTATTAGGCAACCAATAGAGGAGCTTACCCCTATGACAGCCCCATGGCTGTTCGCTCAATGGGGACTAGATATAATGGGTCTGTTCCCAACAATAGCTAGACAATTGAAGTTCTTAATAGTTGGTATAGACTATTTCACGAAGGGGGTAGAAGTGGAAGCCCTAGCTACCATCACCGAAAAGAGTGTCTGAAGCTTTATATGGAAGAAAATCATCTGCAGGTATGGCATACCAAGGGTGTTGGTCTCTGACAATGGGAAGCAGTTCAACAACGACGCATTTTGAGACTTCTACTCACAACTAGGGATCAAGAACCATTATTTATCACTCGCCCACCCACAAGCCAACGGGCAAGTTAAGGTGACGAACCGATCCTTACTTAAAATCATCAAATCCTAGTTTGATGAGGCAAAGGATATATGACCAGAAGAGTTGCCAAGTGTTTTGTGGGCATACAAGACAACGGTGTGGACACCTACAAGAGAGACCCCGTTTCGATTAGCATACGGAAGTAAAGCGGTCATCCTGGCAAAAGTAGGACTTACAAGCTACAGGGTAGAAAACTATGACGAAGGCAAAAATGAGGAAGCAATGTGCCTACAGCTTGATCTGGTAGATGAAGTTAAAGCAACAGCGGAACAAAGACTAGCACGGTATCAGAATCTCATGGCCAAGCACTACAACTCCAAGGTCAGACCCAAGGACTTCCAAGTAGGGGATCTTGTCCTAAGAAAGGTAATGGGCACCAAAAGAGAAGCCTCCTAAGGGAAGCTAGGACCTAATTGGGAAGGATCGTACAGAATTGCATCGTGGCATAGAAAGGGGACCTGCCACCTAGAAACGCTGGACGGACGAAAACTACATCACTCATGGAATACGAAGCACTTGAAAAAGTACTACGAGTAGACTACTAGCAGTAGACGAATAGCAACACCTCCTCATTGCCAATCTTTTCTTTCTAGTTTTATAGTTTTTATTATCTACCTTTTAAGCCCGAGGGCTGGTTTCTTTTTATTTTTCAAGAACAATTTTCAACATGCATTTACTACATAATAATAAGAGGAGGATTATTCAGATTCATATTGTATTTATTAGTTTCTACATGCTCTGCAAGTCTTCAGGTGGACAGGTCCACAACAAAGTGGACAGATTTATTATTAAAATAGATTGATTTATTAAAGTTCACCATGTGGATGGTACATTCATAAAGTGGACGGGTCTATTACTAAGTAGACTACTATTACAAAGTCCATAAAGTGGACGGGTCTATTATTAAGTGGACTACTATTACAGAGTCTATAAAATGGACCGGTCTATTATTAATAGATGTTTATTACAAGTCCGTAAGTGAACAACAACCATAAAGTCCATATGATGGACTAGTTCACATGTCTATAAGTGGACGGATCCATCCCAAAGTGGACAGGCTCAACATAAAATTAATTATTATAAGTGGACAGATTCAAGCTCACAACATGGACGGATTCATCCGAAAGGATATTAAGTCCTTAAGTGGACGGATACAACAATTCATTGAATCAACATTATGGGACGGGTTCATCAAGAGAATGATAACCACTCATAAAGGACGAGGTCAATAATATGATGGAACCAACATTACAAGCCCTCAATATGAACGGGAAGATGGTTATGATGGTTGTATTCATGCACAGCCGTAAACTAAACAGATTCATTCATAAAAAATAAATAGACAGAATAAAGTAATTAAGCTAAAACCCATGAAGGGGAGAAGTTTAAATACAGAAGATGACAGTTAAGTTAAGCATTTAATGTTCTCCAAGACCATTAAAAAAAAAAAAAAAAAACTACACAACTTGAGCAGGAGTTTCATCCTTCTCTTTAACCAATAAATCCCCAGGGTTACAAGCCTGATCATTATTTGGTTTAGCTTGGTCTTCAACATTAACTCCATCACCATGAGTGACGTTGATGGGGCATCCTTGGCAAAAAGTTCATCCGTACTCTCAGAATGGACGAGCTGAACTGATGTTCGCTCCTAGACATTGATGTTGACATTGGACACGTACAGGTCGGGATAGAAAGTTTTCACTTGACGGAGGGCGTCGTAAAAGCCTTCACCATATGAGACTCCAAGCTCTGCCAGAAGGGCATCGGAGTCACGGTACTCTCGTACAGCCATTTCCTTTGCTAGACGAAGTTAGTCCTTGGCATCATGGATCACCTTCTCCTTGTCTTCCAAGACCTGCTTTAGTTGCCCCGTTTGCTTTTCAAACTCATCCCTAGCTCACTCTGCCATGACAAGCTTCTTTTCCTAGACCNCTTTTTTTTTTTTAAAAAAAAAAAAAAAAAAAATCTAGACATGATTCAGTCACCAAAATTCCATAGAAGACTGTAATTCTGTGGTGCAATTAAATTCTTTAATTAATTAAATTTATTTTTTGAGCTTTTATTCGATGATTTTTTTTTTTTACATGGGTGTTTCCTCTTGATGATGCCGAAAAATCAACAGTAAGCCTCACGGTCCTCGTATGCTCGAAACAATCCCTGCACAACACAAAGAGAAAACCCTAGGAGAGTATTGGTGTGGTACCGGCCAAAGACCCTCCGAAGGTTAAGTCAGAAAACCTTTCTACAACTCTAGAGAGCCAGAGTTAGGGCGAATTATGCGTACTTGTTTTCAAAGGGTCTTTGGGCTTTTACAGTAGTGTAGAGCCAAACTCCTAAGACTTGCGTAACAAGTCTTTTCCTTAGAGGGAAGATCTCCATTGATGCGCATATATTCCAGAATCCTCCTAATGTTGGAATTCTATTCATATTGGGACTTTGTAGACTAGGGTTTATCGTGAGATGCATGCCATTTTCCTTTTAGGGTTTCTTGGAGACCACATAATGACCAGTTAAGTGCCATGTGGCCCTTTGATCCGTCCACCCTATGTCTATTCACATAAGATCCGTTCAATATGAGAAATCTGTTCAGCACTGTCAAATCCTAATAAATGGATCCGTCACCTCTAATTTTCACCCTCTTCAGTTGCCCCCTCACCCCATGGGTTTGTGATCTCTTAGTGGAAGGACCCGTGGGGTGACGGTTCAATCCAGTCTCTTGGGGAACACTGGCCTTGACAGGCTGGCCTAAGATCATTAATGACGAAGGACACATGGCGTCTACTGAATGGTCGCTCACTTGGATCGAAGCATCCCTTCGTCTTTCGTGCCGTTCCCTCTATATAAACCAAACTTTCTTCCCCTCTCTACTGAAATCTGTGATTAGAGTGCACTCGTTATCATTGTCAGACGAACATACCGTTCAATTGTTGCATCCATCATCAAAGCCTCTTACCATTCAGTTCCAACTTGGTAAGCATTCTTTGCCCTTAAATTTGTATGCTCTTCACTTCTAGACTCGATACTACCGTCATCCATTATAGGCTTGTCAGAGTCTTAGGATTTACCATCACGTGTAGGTCATGTCTAGTGTGTCGAGTAATCATTCGTTTGTCCGCGACGGGGCAGGCTTAGATGAAGTGTACCCGTCAGGTCATAAAGACCCAGACGTATCAAATGAAGATAGGACTCCGTCAGCCACCTCTCCTTCAATGGATGAGGGTATGGAGATGGATGGGTCAGAGGGTGATTCTAATGACGGTATAGAAGGTGCAGAACCCCAAATTCAGTCCGTCATTGGTTATGATGGAATAAGGGAGTTTATAATGCTACCCATATGGACGGTTAATGCTTTTGTTTCTACAATAAAAGAATCTCACTTCAAGACACTAAGGGAAAGTACCAAATACCTGCCAATATTCCCACCTGTCTTCCCTATATGTCGAAAAAATGTTACTACGAAGGTGTTGAGGGTGTCGGGGTCTATGAGCAAATGTTGAAGGCAGGGCTTAGATTCCCTTTTAAGTTCCTTCATCGTTAACTCCTTCAGTTCCTATGTGTGTCCGTCAACCAGATCTCCCCAAACGCCTGAAGGGTCTTCCTCGGCATTGAGGTCTTGTATAGGGCAATGTCCGACGGAGCCAGGAGATTGACACTAGAAGAGTTCTTTAATTGTTACCGTACGACTTAGATTGCTCAGTCCAAGGGCATGTATAGTTTTGTGCTTAGGAACCCCTATACTAGGCTCATGTGTGAAACCCCCGAATCTAACAAAAACTAGAAAAGTCAGTATTTTTTCTTGTTGGGCGACAAGTGGATGTGTCGTTTTTTTTTTTTTTTTAAAAAAAAAAAAAGAGAAAATTGTCTTAACGTTTGCTTCTTTGTGTTCTGTTGCTATCCTGTATATGATTGCTTCTTTGTTTGGTTTTCTTTTACTTAATGAATACAATTTTTTTAATTTAAAGGTAGTGTTTCCTTAAGGATTATTTTGTTGAATAATCCCTTTTTTGGTAGACTAATTTACTTTGTTGATTTTAATTTCAATTTGCATTTGATACTGTTGTGAAGGAAAGTGCTCGAGATCCTTTCATGCAAACATAGGCCCTGGGCTTGAGGACTTCTGTAAGACTCTTGGCTATACTGATGCTCAAGTCAAGGTACCGACTTCTTTGCTTTCATTGTGTGTGTATTCCCTCTATTTGCTTGTTTTTCTCTGAACTCTAGTTATTTTCTCCTTTAATCAGTATTTCGTTATGTGCAGGCAATGCCAATATTTTTGTGTAGAAATTGCAAGTATTAGCAACATCAATGCTTTGTTTGTGGCAAATTGGGATTTTCTGATAAATCTTCTGATGCAGAGCCAGCAAAGGTATACTATTCTGATAATCGTAATCACTTCACAATTTCACACACACACACACACACACACATATTCTCGTTCAAGCTTTAAAAATGATCATTTGAATTGTTAAATGATGAGTCTAATACCACTTCCCAAAAATTGTGCATCAAGAATTTGGCCACAACATTGGTACTAAAATTTATATGGAACCCTCATGGTGAATGTGTTTGTGACCACTTGGTTTTAATTTGGAGCCAATTGAAGAAACTGGTCGGTATTTCATGAGTTGCAGTTTGCCTTGTGCATCTCTATAAGTGGCCTTTTTATATTTCTTTTAAATCCTTCAAGTTTACTTGCAAGCTATTTAAACAGCCTTACAAAGGTTAGAAGAGGGTTGCAGCATTGAAGATGCAAAAGCTGTTTGTGAACCAAGGATTCTCTGGCAGATTTTCAAGAATGCTCTTTTTGCGTAGTCCAACCAAAAGGACTAGGGAAGAATTTTAAGAATGCTCCATGTGGTTATAACCTTACTCTATCTCTATTCATTTTCAAAAAAAAAAAAAAATTAAAATAATGTGGAAAACTGGAAGTTATGCATTTATCAAGAGCTTTATAGTGTGACTTTGAAATAAGGAAACAATCCCAATCATCTTGTTGTTAATGTTGGAGAATTTAAGTCCAAAGGAAGGAATACCCATTAGTCCATTTTGTCAGCCCGTTTGCTATCTAAAGACTAGTATTTTGTTTGTCTATGGTATGTTTTGTTTATTATTATGTATTTATTATTTTGAAAGGTATTGTTAAAAAAAAATTAGAAGGTCATTTGATTAGCTTATGATTTTTAATGAAATTAGATGATTAGGATTTAATTGTCATATGTAGGGTTTGGATTCTAAGGTTTTGACACAAGACAAAACCACTACTAGACCTATCCATGGGTCTAGTTGAGTTGGTTGAGGGATCAAACTAAAACTTATTCCTACCTTCTTGGGTGAAGAATATCAGTAACTTTCGTCAACCGAGAATAACTTCGATCTTGACCGCTTGGTCTTCCACGTGTGTTGGTGGGATTCGGTTGAGGCCAACAATGATGGACGATGAAGGGCGACAGGCGAAGATCGCCTGCTGTAACCACACCTTATATCTCTGTTGGATGGGTCAGTTTAATTGGATTTCAATCTATGAAAACTAACACCCAAACCGTATTCATTGGTTCTTGAAGAGCTTAATCCACCCAAAAGGGCCTCTCTCTCAATCTCACTTGAACCTTTCTTCATTACCATTTGATTCTGTTTTAGGTATAAATTCTTGACTTTATTTGCTGCTAGCTAAATTTCTACTTTTATTTGCTTTCATCAGCAACTCATGCACACCCCATCAATAGCACACACATGCATGCCTCATCGGCACCACATGCACTCATCACCTGCACCATACACATGCAACACTCTTCATCAGCACCATACACATGCAGCACCACACACACACACACACCACACTCCTAACACAAAATCGAGCTTAGGTTAAGCTTTTGAACTTGAGTTCCAACAAAATTTCATTATCAAATGCTTAAATCTCCAAAATCAAGTAAACAAATTACAACTTTGTCATGCTTATAGTCCCACCTATTATATTAACCATTAACTTAGCTTTTATAATATTGCTTCCAAATATTACATTTCTGATAAGACTCTCTCTCTCTCTCTCTCTCTACACCTGGGTTCATAGCCTCACATTTAACCTATTCATTTTCTAAGTTACACATATGCATGATATTTGTTGGGATGACAATTGTTATACTTGTCCATTTCTGTGTTTAGTACACATCTATATATATATATATATATTTGGAAATGTGATTGTTTAGATTTTAAATCAGTATGTGACATTGACTTGATAATATGCCCGCTTAAATTTCAGTTGGCACTTTTCAAGAACAGGAAGAAAGAGAATCTCTTTGTAACAATATCTTAATATTATACCGATGGTATCTATTAATTAGAATTTAAAGCAAATCTAAACTCTCTAAATGCATGATAAGATATTTTTATATTTTTGTATCAATGATTTTTTTAAGTGGTGATTACCAAAAAAGTAAGTGCTAGCCTTTTGTTGAAAATTTGTTGTTACATTCTATCTTCTGTTATTTAGACAACCATGTGATTTTAGTTTCTTTTTCTTTACTTGTGATGTATGGTTCTTTTGGCAATTTTTTATAGAGAACTTGTTTGCTGGGAACTTCTTTTGGTTGATCAAGTACCTTATGTATATTTTTTGTTGTGTGCTGCTTGGAACTTCTTTTGGCTAATCACGTAGTTTATGTATATTTTTTGTTGAGTGCTTGCAGATAATTATTGGTTGGGTTGTTTATGTAAATTATTTGGGCAGGAATTAGAGATTTAGCAAGGAAAAAAAAAAGACCTATAGTCGCGTTTCTAAATGCAGCCAAAATATGGTCTATAGCCGCATTTTGTAAAAACATAGCTATAGGACTGAGACTAAGGCCACATTTTTTAAATGCGGCTATAGGCTATAGGTCCAGGCTATAACTGCATTTTAAATGCAACCTAAAGTTGGTCTATAGCTGCATTTTGTAAAAACGCAACTATAGGGCCCGCAGGGGGCTATTGTCGCATTGCATAAGCCGCATTTGTAAATGCGGCTATAGCCTTTAGCTGCGTTTTAAGGGTCTATAGCTGTGTTTTAGAAACGCGGCTATAGCCCTCATTTCTTGTAGTATAGGGTGGCCACGAAAGTTAGGAGGCATCTTCTGCTGTTAATAGCACAAAACATTAATAAGTGTCATTATAAAATTGGTATATATATATATATATAACAACATTCAGGTGGCTTAGTTGGTAAGATAATATGCTAATAAGTCTCAGAACTTAGGTTCGAGTCTCAAATAATTAGTTGTATGTTGATGCTTTTTATATCTCATTTCCATCTCAAACAATTGATCTAAAAAATAAGTGAGTTCCTCACACAAAACGAAAGTATAGGGTCTCACCCAGTGCTAATAGCTTAATTTTGCATATTTATATCATTATTAGAAAAGCATTATCATACTTATTTTGAGTTAATTCATGCATTTTATAGCTGGTTTTGGAATAATACTGAATAATCAATTTTGTGCTTAATTGAATTTCAATGCATGAATTTGTCTTTTGTAGGATAATGAAATTAAATAAATGGATTTGTGCACCAAAAAAAAAAAAAAAAAGCTAATGAAGCATAACTTTCGGCTCAGATATCCAATCAAGATGATTCAAGTTGGGCTGGAAAGCTAACTTAAAGGGATACAACTTTGTCGTTTACCAAATGCTCGAATTTTGAAGTTAAATGGGCCAAAAACGTCGGTTAAGTGAAGTCTAAAAACTTGTGATTTTCTTCAAACAGGAATTCAACTTGTAATAGGATTCCTTGACCTATTTAAAGGCTCTTTAGGGCAAAATTCATAAGAGAGTTGTTGTAGAACATAATTTAGGTTTTCTTACAATTTCTTTACAGTTTTTTAGACTTTAATTTGTTTTATGGTTTGCTAGAAGCCTTGCTAAGGCAAGGGGTGAAACCCAACTATTTATTGATATGTTCTTAACAATTATTTATTGGTTTTAATGCTTATAATTTTATGTTTTTGATTATTTCACTCATCTAGAAAAGTGTTTAGTTCTGTATAATCCTTCAATTTATTGTAGACTCCGGGCACGTTAAATGCTTAGTATTTCCTGCGAACTAATTCACTAGTTTTGTTTTGCCTTAAACCAATCAATTGCATGAAACTACCTTAGAAAATTAATTCTTGAGTTTTTATTGTTAAATCATGCCTAAGATCATCCTTCATGTGAATTTTAGTTGAGTTATAAAATAAATATTGTTAAGAGTACCAATAGATGTGTTGTTTGTGGATCCCTAAACCTCAATGCCTTAATATATTGTTATTTTCTCTTAATTTAAATTTCCATTACTAAACTATCAAAAATCTCTTCAGTTAAACTTTATTATTTTAGTTTTATTCTCTTGTGGTTTGCTAATCAATTCCATTTTCCCAGTGGATTCAACCTCGGACTTTTTGAGTTATTATTTCGTGACAATATTGCACTTGGGAACATTATTTAAGTCACAGCAAGTTTTTGGCGCCGTTGCTAGGGATTAGGCAATTAGAGAAGCGTTCCACTTTGTTTGGAGAGGTTTTCAGCATTAAATTTCTTCACATATTTGGTAATGTCTCTCCAACTGTTTTCTTTTTTAAGTAGTTTAGTTTTCTTTTAGAGTTTTTCTTTCATTTTTACTTCTCTTTATTGTTAAAGGTTTTTGTTTTATTTTTTTTCTTTTTATTTTTTTTTCTTGGTTTAATATTGCATGCGTGTTTGGTGTCGTGATGGTGATAATCGCTTGGTTAGAATTGAGCTTAATAATTTTTTTGGCAATTTATCTGATTCTTTCACACATTCTAATACACTTGATATCATGGTGGACTTAAAGAGTAATCATGGTGATGAAAATAATTTAAATAATATAAACTTCCACGCTCACCAACCCATTAGAACTCTGAGGGATTATTTGCAACCTACTAGGAGTAGTGCACCATCATGCATCATTTTTCCAACTAATGCAAACAATTTTAATTTTAAGCTCAGTATGATTTTATTACTTCCTAAATTTCATGGCTTAGATTCTGAAAATCCTTACCTACACTTTAAGGAATTTGAGGAGGTATGTTCTCCATGACCAATCATGTAATAAAGAGACCATTAGGTTGAAGTTGTTCCCTTTTTTTTTTAAAGACAAGGAAAAAACTTGGCTTAATTCTTTGAGACCTAGGTCAATTGGTACTTGGCAAGAGATGCATACTCAGTTTTAAAAGAAATTTTTTCCAATTCATAGGACTAATGCACTTAAAAGACAAATAATGAATTTTTCACAAAAGATAATGAGACATTTTATCAATGTTGGGAAAGATTTAAAGACTTGCTTAATGCTTGTCCACATCATGGCTATGAAACTTGGCATATAATTAGTTTTTTCCATGAAAGTTTGACTCCAAAAATGCGTCAATTTGTAGAGATGATGTGCAATGGAGAGTTTTTGAATAAAGATCCTGATGAGGCTTTTGACTATTTTGATCTCTTAGCTGAGAATGTCCAATCTTGGGATACTACTGATACCTTAGATAGGTCTAGAGCATCCACCAACCCCTCTGGGGGTGGTAAGTACCAACTTAGGGAAGATGATGACCTTAGTGCTAGGGTGGCTAGTCTAACTAGGAAGCTTGAAGCCATGGAATTATGGAAGGTCAATGGAATCAATATTTTGCCTAAAATTTGATGAAGCTTATAGAATTTGTGAGACCAAGGAACACCCTACCAATGAATGCCCTACAATTCCAACTTTTAAAGAGATGTTGCATGATCAAGCAAATGCTACAAACATGGTGAAAAAATCATGCCCTTCCCCCTATTTGGAGACATACAATTCAGGGTGGAGGAATCTCCCAAATTTTAGTTGGAGGAATGATAATGTGGTTGTTAGGTTCTAAAGATTTAGGAATTTATGTATTTAGAACTCTAATTTGTATTGTTGGCAAACCATGAATCAAAACAGGTTGTTTAGTCTTGTTTAGGCTTGCTCAAAGTATGTTTATTTGTAAAACTGGAATCGAGTGAGTGCAGATTTATTGGACTAAATCTGTAAGGCTCGATCAATCGAAAATTAGACTCGATCGATCGAACCACGTACAGATTTATTTTTCTGTAGAGTTCCAGTTCAGCCCAAACTCTATTTAAACGTCTTGGGGTTCAAGTAAAACACTTCTATATATAAGGAAAACCCTAGAACGTTTTTGGGACTTCTGAGAGAGAGATTAGAGTGCCTCTTGTGCCTCCTTTTATTTTTAGGGTTTTGTACCCAAACCTCTCTAAGTCTTTTATTATTTCAACATCTTGATGATCAACAAGGTTGCTACCATTGGAGATTAAAAGAAAAGCAAGCGGGGAGCTTGTAGCTGATTGAAGAATTCAAGAAAGAAGTAGTCCGTGGATTCGGAGCCTGTGCGTGGTCGTGTCAGGAAGTTCTACTGGTGGGTAGCATTAGGAAGTCGAGCGGGGAGCTTGTAGTCCTTTTGTACGAACTTCAATTCTTTCATAGTGAATTCAGGTTAGCCTTGAGGATCGGTGGGTCAAATCCTCCCCAGGTTTTTACCGTGTGGTTTCCTGGGTGATCATATCTTATGTTATTTATTTTCTGCTGCTTTATATCTTGATATGATTGTTTAAATTGTTTTAACCTAGAATTGCTTAATTTGACTAAGTAACAACTTGGCTAATTAATCTAGGCTACGCAATCTGTGTGTTTAAGGGGTCTAAATTTCCTGTCAGTGGTTGCACCTCCTATACATGGTTCTTCAAATTTTGTTCCCTATAATCCCCCTCCAAAGAAGAGTCTTGAGGACACTTTGCAACAATTCATGCAAACTCAATCCACCATTAATAATCAGAACTCACAAGCCATAAATGACATTAGGAGCACTCTCACTAAATTGACTACATTCATGAGCACAATAGAAAAGGGTAAGTTTCCATCTCAACCACAACCAAGCCCCTAAGGTCAATTTTGTGTTGATGATTGCAGTTCCTCTGAAAATTCAAGTTAAATCTGTAATTACTCTTTGTAGTGGAAAAATCATTGAGAAAGATATTCCTTAAAGCAATACACATGATGAATCTTCCAAAATGAAGAGTAGTGATGAAGTCCTTGAGCCTAAATCTAATGAAACTAAAAGGTGTCCTATCCCTACTCCCTTTCACCAAAGGTTAATTCCACCTCAAAAAGTGAATCAAAATTTTGAAATCCTTGAAGTGCTTAAGCAAGTTAAAGTGAACATTCCTCTTTTGGATGCCATAAAGCAAATTCCATCATATGCTAAATGTTTGAAAGATTTCAGTATTGTTAAGCGTAAGCTTAATGTACATAAGAAGGCATTGTTGACTGAACAAGTTAGTGCAATCATTCAAAACAACAGACCTCCAAAGTTTAAAGATCCAAGTTGTCCCACTATTTCATGTGTGATTGGTATTTCAAAAATAGAGAAAGCTTTGCTTGATCTTGGGCAAGTGTGAATATTTTGCCATATTCAGTGTATCAGCAATTAGGTCTAGGCGAGTTAAAACCCACTTCCATAATTTTACAACTTGTCGATCGATATATGATTGTTCCTAAAGGTGTTGTTAAGGATGTTTTGGTCAAGTGGAAAAATTTTATTTTCCTGTTGACTTTATTATTTTGGACATGCATCTTGTTTCTAATTCTAATTCTCAAATATCTGTGATTTTAGGACGTCCATTTCTTGCAACTTCTAATGCATTGATAAATTGTAGAAGTAGAGTCTTAAAATTATCTTTTGGGAATATGACCCTTGAGCTTAATATTTTTAATACTTGTAAGCAACCTAGGGATGAAGAGGATGTGCATGAAGTTGACTTAATTGAAACACTTGTTCAAGAACAATTCAACAAAACATGTTTTTCAGATCCATTAGAAGCTTGTCTAGTGTATTCATGTGATTTTAATTTTGATGAGAATATTGCATACATTCACTGTCTTTTGGAATCTGCGCAAGAATTGGAAGTGAGCAATTGGAGATTGAAATATGAGGAGTTGCCACCTCGTGAGATAAAGTTGTTGCCATTTAGTGAACAAGTACCAAAATTGGAGTTGAAACCCTTGCCCGTTAAGCTAGTGTATGCTTTTCTAGGGACCAATGAGACTTTTCCTGTGGTAATATCTTCTAAACTTGACTCTTTGCAAGAAGGCCAAACACCATCTCATTGGAGTGCTCAAGATAAGAAACGCTTCATGGTTGAGGTACACAATTTTTTCTATGATGATCCCTATTTATTTAAGCACTATATAGATCAAATCATTAGGAGATATGTCCTTGATAATGAAATATTTAGTGTCATCTCCTTTTGTCATAATGAAGCTTGTGGAGGCCACTTTTCTTCAAGGAAAACTGTTGCAAAGATTTTGCAATGTGGTTTTTATTGGCCTAATATGCTTAAAGACACTCATCATTTTTGCAAATCTTGTGAGTCTTGTCAAAATTTGGGAGAAATAACTCGTAGAAATATGATGCCTTTGAACCCAATTTTAGTTGTTGAAATTTTTGATTGTTGGGGTATAGATTTCATGGGTCCGTTCCCTCATTCTTTTGGATATCTTTACATTCTAGTGGCTGTAGATTATGTTTCAAAATGGGTTGAGGCAATTCCTTGCAAAAAGAATGATCACAAAATTGTTTTTGAAATTTTTAAAGGAAAATGTTTTGTCAAGGTTTGGCATCCCTAGGGCAATTATTAGTGATGGGGGCTTACACTTTTGCAACCGACCTTTTGAGGCATTAATGAGAAAATATTGCATAACACATAAGGTTGCCAACCCAAATCACCCATAAACAAGTGGAAAAGTTGAGCTTCCCAATAGGGAGATTAAACAAATTTTGGAAAAGATGGTTAACCCATATCGTAAAGATTGGTCTTTGAGGTTGAATGATGCACTTTGGATGTACCACATTGCCTATAAAAATATTCTTGGTATGTCTCCCTATAGATTTGTTTATGGTAAAGCTTGTCACTTGCCTGTGGAATTGGAACATAAATCATGTTGGGCAATAAAGATGTTTAACTTTAACTTAGACAAGGCTAGTTCATTGAGAAAATTGCAATTGAATGAGTTGGAAGAAATTCGGCATGATGCATATGAGAATTCTAGGATTTCTAAAGAAAGAATGAAGGTTTTTCATGACAAACAAATTGTAAGGAAATCTTTTGAACCATCTCAAAAAGTTCTTTTGTATAATTCTAGGTTACATTTGTTCCCCGGAAAATTGAGATCTAGATAAACTAGACCTTTCATTGTTAAAAATGTTTTCCCCCAGGGTGCCATAGAAATTGAAAATCCTAAGAATGGTAACATATTTAAGATGAATAGACAATAGCTTAAGCCATTTCTTGAGAATTTTTCACAAGATGAGAAATCCATTAATTTGGAGGATCCCATTTATCAAGACTTGCCAAGTAATTAGCATCAGTGTTTGTGTCATAGTTTAGATTGTGATTTTTTTTTTCCTAACCCCTTTTGCAGGTGTTAAAGTTTTTTTTCTATTCATTTATGTTCATCTCTTCAAAGTACTCTCCGACCTTTGTACTCTTTATTGTTTTTCCTTGTTATCATTGAGGACAATGTAAGTTTTAGGTTGGGGGGAGGAACTTGAGAGTTTTGGTTTTATTTTATGTTAAATTTTTTTTGTTTTTTTTTTTTTGGGGTTGTTTTTAGTGATTTTTGTTTTTGTTTTTGTTTTTAGTCCAATTTTCACCCAAAAAAAAAAAGACGTGTTGCTTTAGCAAGAGTTTTAAGTCAAAGTTCTTTATGCTACTTCTATCTAAAGAATTCCACTGTTTTTCATGCTCAACTAGTATGCACATGCACTTTAGCCATATGAACATGTTTCTTGGTTGAGAAATAGAGATGACTTTGAAAATCTTGAAAATAAAATGTAGAGACTATAACCCAAGTGAGTTCTTGAGCCATTCATTTTTTCAGAGGGTTATTTTCTTTTGACCTCATTTTTCATGTGAAAGAACATAACTTTGTTGTTGCTTAGTCTCATTATTCTTTGATTTGGTTGAGTGCTAAGAATTCAACAAATTTTATGCCACACCTAAATATGTTAAAGTCATGTATTTTGAAGAACTATCCCAATCATTAAGAGATGATTTTAGGTCATCTTTGTTAATTTTGAGCATTTATTATTTTCTTTCTTGATACATTACCGCTAGTCACCCATTTGAGCCTATTATTTTAGCCATTCTTTCTCAAACCCTTTCCTAAGGTGTTTTAAGAATGAATGCAATCAAATTGTCTTATTACAATAAATTTGTGATGAAATAGTTGGAAGAAAAGGAGGTCTCACTCAAAAAAAAAAAAAAAAAAAAATTAGTTGGAAGAAAAGGAGGTCTCACTCAAAAAAAAAAAAAAAAAAAAGTCATAAATAGAAAAGGAAAAATGTTGAAAAAAAAAAAGGGAATGTGAAAGAGGAAGAAATAGAGAATGAATTTGTTGATGAAATTTTGAAGAAAAAAAGTGAAAGTGCGATTTTCAAGAAACTTGAGAGAATAAATTAATTGGCATATATTCAAAAAAAGTTGTCTCTCTAATTATTCTTGGGAACACTTTTTATTTTTACCTATACCCTTTGTTCTAAATTCCTCCTCTTTACCCTACATTACGTCCCAATGAAAGTCTTATTTGATCTTAAGGATGGTATGGTTTGGATCTTGACATGACTAATCAATGTGTGTGGTGTAATATTCTTAGTGTTTGGCATCCTTTCATGAGACTATAAATGTCCTTTATTTTGCTTCACCATTCTTTATCTTATTTATATGTGAGATATTAGTTTTTATTCTACATTATTCTGCTCACATATGTTTGAGAGTGTTACACCCTTTTCGAAGTGATTTTATTTGTTGACTATTAACAACTGTGAGATTTGAGTTGAAGCATAACTTTGGATAGAAATTCAAGACATGTTTTTTCTTAAGATTAAGGTTGTGTTTGTGTTGGCTAACCTATTCACACATTAAGTATTGATGGATGTGGAATATCTTTGGTAGTTGTTAGTGTTTTGACCTTTGATTAACTATTTCTACTAAAGTAATAATTTTTTGTTATTTTGTGTCTTTGTCTCGAGTCGCTTAAATTGCTAGGGACTAGCAATGAGCTAGTTGGGGAGTGTGATAATAGCTTAATTTTGCATATTTGTATCATTATTAGAAAAGCATTATCATACTTATTTTGAGTTAATTCATGTATTTTATAGTTGATTTTGGAATAATGCTAAATAATCAATTTTGTGTTTAATTGAATTTTAATGCGGGAATTTGTTTTTTATAGGATAATGAAATTAAATAAGTGGATTTGTGCAAAGAAGAAAGCTAATGGACTTTAATTTTACAAGGGCCATGATAAAGTCAAAGAAGGCTAACGCAATTAAATTCAAGTCCAATTGGAGCAAGGAATTAAAGGAAATTTGCACTTAATCCAAATCCAATTCGGATTAGGATTCCAGCTTGCACACCAGTAAGTATTTGGAGTATAAATTTTGGCTTAGATATCCAATCTAGATGATTTAAGTTGGGCTGGAAAGCTAACTTAAAGGGCTAAAACTTTTTATTTACCAAAAGCCCGAATTCTTAAGGTATATGGGCCAAAAATGTCAGTTAAGTGAAGCCTAAAAACCTGTGATTTTCTCTAAACAGGAATTCAACTTGTAATAAGATTCCTTGACCTATTTAAAGGCTCTTTAGGGCAAAATTCAGAAGAGAGCTACTGTAAAACATAATTTAGGTTTTCTTACAGTTTCTTTACCTTGCTAAGGCAAGGGATGAAACACAACCGTTTATTGGTATGTTCTTAACAATTATTTATTGGTTTTAATGCTTATGTTTTTATGTTTTTTATTGTTTTACTCATCTAGAAAAGTGTTAAGTTCTGTATAATCCTTTGATTTATCGTAGCCTCTGGGCACGTTAAATGCTTAGTATTCCTTGTGAACTAATTCATTAGTTTTGTTTTGCCTAAAATCAATCAATTCCATGAAACTACCTTGGAAAATTAATTCTTGAGTTTTTATTATTAAATCATCCGACTAAGATCATCCTTCGCATGAATTTTAGTTGAGTTATAAAATAAATATTGTTAAGACTACCAATAGATGTGTTGTGTGTGGATCCCTAAACCTTAGCCCCTTAATATATTGTTATTTTCTCTCAATTTAAATTACCTTTACTAAACTATCAAAAATCTCTTCAGTTAAACTTTATTATTTTAGTTTTATTCTCTTGTGGTTTGCTAATCAATTCCCTTTTCCCTATGGATTCGACCTCGGACTTTTCAAGTTATTATTTCATGACAATATTGCACTTGGGAGCATTATTTAAGTCGCTGCACCCGGGAGCGGATAGGGTGTTACTATGGTCACATCTAAGTAAGGAAGCTACATTGGTCACCCCCTCTATCCATTTTTTGTTTACCAAAAAAAGAAAAGAAAAAGAAAAGAAATCAGTATATATTGGGGTTTATAGATTTCACTGCAATGGTAAAGTTAGCTAGGGATTTTCAAAAGAAAGGGTAATTCTTGTGAGTAGGAAAAAGATCATACCTCTAGTCCCAATGGATGTATTTTTATATTTGTATAAAGCATCTCCCTCACCTCCTTAAATTGAGCCCTATAGCTTGGATTTTTCTAATTGAATTTATGTTGTTATTCTGATTTAACCATGATTGGGGGGCTTAATATTTTGACCTGCCTTAGAAAAGGAAGGGAACATATTGCATTGCATATTTGCCTTAAGTGCGATGGAGGTTTTCAGGGTGCTATAATGAATACAAATTCTCTGTACCATTGTTTGAATTCCACTTTATCTTCTACCAATCACAACTTGCCATGTGTTTGTTTAATTTTTCTTATAAAATAGTCAAAGTTTAAAAATGAAAATAAAAAACACATGACAAGTTGTAATTGGTAGAACATAAAGTGGAACACAAAAAATGGTACAAATGATTTGTATTATGCTATAACTGCTATTTACAAATATAAATCTTTTGTCTCACTTTTGCGTTCCATTTTGAGTTTTACCAATCACAATTTATCTTATATCTATTTGATTTTCCTTATAAAAAATAACTAAAGTTCACAATGAAAATAAAAATTGAATAAGCACATGGCATATGATGAGTTTTTTTTTTTTTTTTTTTGATAAACATGGCATATAATGATTGGTAAAGTATAAAGAAAGATAGATGATTTGAATTTGCTACTTTGCATGTTTATCATTGCTTTTTAGGCTAGGGTTTTTATGATGTAGTGAGACTGGCAAGATGGTCTTCGTGAGTTCGACCTTCTCTAGATGGAAGTGGCCTTCCATTGTTGACGAATTTGATTAGATCCATAATTACACTATTGAGATATGTTTTGACTCCCTATAATGTTTTGAATGCTTTCTTTTAATGAGGTACACATGACAAAAGAGAATACTAATATTTTAGGGCTTGTTTGGATTGAGGGAAAAGGGAGAGGGGTGGAGGGAAATAGAGTAGAGTTGGCTGAAAATAGGCTAATTTTGGGCCAACGATATACTCTACTCCCCCTCATTACAAATAGATCATTATTTTTTCTACAATTTTCTGGTAATCATGTTTTATTCTACAACATTTAGTTGTCTGGTAGAGTATTCTTTACTTTGCATTTGACGTTATTGCCTAGCTTTAGGTTTTGTGTGAAAAATGAGCAATTTGCTGGAAGAGTATTCCTTACTTAAAATTCGGAGTTCTTTCCTAGATTTGTCTTCTTAAATATTATTTACTTTCACCGATGTGCTGTCTTGCTTTTAGGTCTTCTTCACTTTGCAAAGATAGTCTCTTTGTGCTGCTAGCTTGTAATGGATTCTTTAATTGGCTAATGGAGTTTTTTTCCCGTCCATATCTTAGTTGATTACTTTCCTACATGAAAGCTATAAACTTTATTTGCTTTTATTTTCTACTCAATGGCTTGTTTGGAAGTTTAGAGAGGGAGGAGAGTAGAGGGGAGTAGAGGGAAGGGGAGTAGTGGGGAGGAGAGTAGAGGAGAATGATTCACCTCCATCTTATTTGGATGTTTTTAAAATTAGTAAGGGGGAAGGGAGTAATTAGCCCTTCCTCTTGTGTAATTTTGTTAATATAATAAGGGTAAATTAAGTAATTTACTTGGTCAATAGTTTATGTACTCTACTCCCCCTCTAAATCTCTCCAATTTGGGGGAATTAAAATTGGGGGGCTAGAGGGAGTCCAAACCCCTCCAAACCCCTCTCCCTCATTCTTTAAAAAACTTCCAAACAAGGTAATTGCATTACTCTCCCTCCCTCTACTCTACTCCCCCTCCTTTTTTAAACATCCAAACATGCCACAAATTGCAAGCATATCTCTTTTGTGCGAAGGGGAGATGTTTGCTGCTATTCTTTACTTGTCAGTAGGCTATGGAATTATGTATTCAGCTAAATTGCAAGTTCTTTTTTCATTTTTTAAAAACTTTGGAGTTTGAGTTATCAATTATATTTGTAAATTTGAATATTTCTGCTTAGTATACTGCAGGTTAATATTAAGTTTACTACTACAATAGACTTCATTCTGGTATCCAATGCAAGAAATGCATAAAAAATAACTAACCTGCTACAAAAAGGTGTTTTTTTTTTTTTTTTTTTTTTTTTAAATGCATAAAAAATAACTAACCTGCTACAAAAAGGTGTTTTTTTTTTTTTTTTTTTTTTTTTAATTTTGAACATAGAAAAAATTTTGGTCGAATTGTACCATCCAAACATTTTGGGTAGCACCTTTTCTATTCAGATTTCAGAATTATTTCTTTTATTAGTCCTTGTTAGGAATGTTTTGCAATAAGAACCAAAAATGCTGGAATGACCCAAATCTCCACATTGGGTTCTTTAGAAGTGATTATTTATAGAGAGTATTAAGTCCAAAATTCCAATATTTAGTGAATAGAGGCTAATGATGCTTTAACAAGAAAGAAATCAAAATGTCAAAACAAAAATGCTAAAAAAGGCATAAAAATAATATAGGTCCAAAACTTTGACCCACAGTCAGTGAGAAGCGGAAATTGAAAGAGGTCGTGAGGAAGAGAGGGAAGGATTCCTTTTACCCATATTTCCACACCTTGTCTTTAGAATCATGAGAATATTAGCTGACTGAATGAGCTTTTGCTCTAAAGTTTCAGTTATATGGGTAAAACATGGTTGGTTCCTTTTGAATCTGATTAATGCCTTTTGTATTGAGTTTAGGTTGTTCTAAGTGATTGGTTTTTGGTCAATAAAAGAGGTTTTGAATCCCAAGGTATCAACCAAAGAAGTTAATTATGGTCAAATTTGTTTTAATTGGGTAAGAGGATTGGCTTGTTTTTTACATAATTTGAGAAATGAAGTGGCCTAAATTCATGGGCTGATATTTTCTAAACATGGCAGGTCCTTAGAAGCTATATTTGGTTGCTATAGCAAACAAGGTTAGCCACTTAGGGTCAGCTATGCGTTTTAGTTAAACAAAAAAAAAAAAAGTGTAGAGCAGAAAAGTTGGACCACAATCAGCCAGAGCATAAAACATATTTTGGGATGAAAATTTTAGGTACAAGACCTACTCCATGAACTTGAAATGCTACCAATGTCCCTTACCCACTTGGTAGCACTACAAAAAACTTCATTTGTTTTGACCCACTATTTCCAAGGGTCCACTAAAAAGGGTCCAAACAAATACTAAAATTAGGTCTGAGTGTAAAGTATGGCTAACTTTATTTCAATGGTTATTAAAACCCTTGAAATAAGCTAACACAACTTTTTAAAAAAAACGTAAACCAGTTTTACCAGCGTTCTCGCGAGAGTTTTGGCTCCAAATATTACATTTTTCAGCATCACTTTAAGGCGACCCTAAAAATAAAGATATCCTAAAATTTTCAACCCACGAAATAAAGCAATTTGCAAAATAAAAGCTGAAAACTCATTTCATTTAGTTAGATTGAAAACTTATTTCCATGGATTCTTTAGCTCTCGAATTCTCTCTAAGAAAACTCAAAGGGGTGGTGGTTGACGATTTAGCTTCGAAAACTATCTGACGAACGGTGGTTGGCGAATCATCTCTAATGATGAGCTTGAGCCATGCTTAAAAGGATAAAATATAATATAGTACATAAATTTTACCCACAACAAGATCAAGCTCGGTTGAATCGGGCTTGTAGAAAACGTGTCATGAGAATAGATATCAACAGTCCTTCTATTTCAACAAAGAGTAACAACATTACAACCAAGGTCCAAGAAGCTTAAATTTTATCTAACTTTACAACAACAGATTTGAACTATGGAAAGAAGAACAATGCAATTTATGAAAAGTATTTGAAATTTGAATAAGCCAAAGTGGGACAAAGGTTTTTATCCCCTTACACCCAACAATTTGGGATCTTCTATGCAAATTATCTTTTCTACGTGGAACGATCCTGAACTCAAAAGTTCAAAATATATGGGTTTAGACTTTAGAGGGGCAAATAATAAGATACACTTTCAGTTGGATTGTTTCTCTTGGAACCAAACACTACCAGATTCTCAATATTGAATTAAACTATGAATGCATAATATGTTTTTATCTTCAGATTATCAAGAAACTAGCTTCCTGCTCCAAGATTCCATCAACTTCAAAAACATATTTAGAAAAAAAAAAAAAAAAAAAAAATGGCCTTCAAGCGCTTTGCTCAAAAATTCCATCACCTTAAATAATATATATATATATATATATATATTAAGTACTTGGAAAAGCAAGATCGGTATATAGTAACAAAATTGCAACCTAGAAGTTAAAGTCTTATCTAACTCTTCAACAACAAAATAAAATTATGAAAAGGAAAACAGTACAATTGTTGAGCACTAAGCAATAATTGAGAGTTCAATAAGAGCATTGGTAGCAAATTACCTCAAATGAGTAAAGGAGTGAAAATAGGTGACCAAACACCCAAAACCTTTTCCCATCAACTTATCCGTACGTACCCATTTAATCTACAGTGATTACCTATATTTGGGGAACACCGTTCAAATTACCTATATTTGTTGAAATAGGGTTTATAAATGAATTTGATGTGAGTGAAAAAAAAAAAAAAAAAAAAAAGTAGTTACCTAAATTAAGAAAAGTAACAAAGTGGAAGAAAAATATAGGTAAGTTACAACTATTGCTCTAAAGTCATGACTATCACCTTTCAAACTCAGAAGTGACGGTTGGGCATGTAATAATGAGCACACTAAAAAAGATTCACCTTTCAGGATACAAGACCCTATTAAATACTATAATTGTCCTCCAAAACATACTCTTAGAAATTATTCAAATTAAATATTATTACAAATAACTGTTCATCTCAGATAATTTTAATAGCTAAGCAAATAAATCCAAACTATTTTCAAGACTCCATACCATAAGTAGAAGTTCCTCAAATACAAATTTTAAAAGTTACTCAAACTTCAACATGAAACATTTATTGATACTAGCACTAAGCTCCTATCACACACAACGACAGCTCAATAAGCTTTGCTACTCCCCAATATCTGTAAAAGAGAGAAAATAGTGAGCTCAATAAGTAACCACTAGCCTTAAGCCCTAAACTAGTTGGATAAAAATGTGGTATATAATAAAAACATCATTGGTCATAGTAAACAAACTTAATTAGTAGTTTTGAAAACAATAATTAAATGTATTTAGAACTAATAATTACATTGCTAAGAGCAATTGACAATTATATAGAAATTCATTGAACTTTGGAAATATTACGAATGTTATAAAATATTACATATACTAAACAATTATGATTATGATAATGTTTTATACCTATGACTAGACTTTTTTTTTTTTCTTTTTTTGAGAATGAACCTATGACTAGACTTAGAATGACATATAGGCTAGTTTAAGACCCAAAAATACCAATGCATACCCCCATTGGTGGGGTACAAAGTATAGTCAAATTGTAATCAATCAAATTCATAAAACAAATCAATTTTCATTTTAGTCATATCCAAAATCATATATAATAACATTTCAATTAACAGTAGAAACAATTTTATATATCTATTCCCTTTGAACCAATGGTTTTTTACACAAAAAGTTCACATATTTATTTCAATTTTGAAGAAGGTAGACATTTGAAAGAGAAAATAAATTTAATAAAAAATTTCCATCATTTCAAAAGGGAGGAAATTATGTTATTTTTTTCCTTTAAACAAACTTATTTTAAAAAATCAACAATAATTTCCTAAAAAGAACAATTAATTATTTTATTAAATGTGTTGAGGAAAAATACCACTAGATAAGGGGAATGTCACTTACCTCCAATACCCTTACTAAAATCACCAAATTTTAGAGGGACACTCAAGATCAAGCTAATATAATGAAACATACAAACTAATTTACCAACCCCAAACTTTAGCGATTAACCAAAATATATGCAGGTTCGATCTAATTTGAACTTTTTCCTTACAACACCTCAACTAAGAGAATACCAAAAATATATTACTTATGGAATTCTGGAAAAAAAATATATTATCTTAAAATTTGACATAAAATTTTTGAGAGAAGCTATATGAAATTGCCTCTTAAAGTTTCTACATTTTAGAAATTACGTACTTTAAGGTAAATTACTTATTGGACCAAATTGGGCAAGAGGTGAGCCATACTTTCCCCCCAACAATATGGCCTGGGAGCAGGCTTTGATATAAACCCTTAATTTCTAGATTTTCCCCCAATTTTTCTATAATTTTCTTTTATCTTTTCTACATCTTCTTTTTATGTACCATATCAAAATTCGAGTATATAGTTTTTTTCTTTTAAATTCTAATGCTAATTTCATGTTAAGGGCTTATTCATTAACTAATCTCATTAAAAAAAAAAATTGAAGTTATTAACATCCTAGAGTCAATGATCTAACCCCAGAAACCAAAATCCATCAAAGTATCACATTTAATAAAATCAATTGGCCAAAATCCCTCTAACATTGAAAAATCCCCAAATTTTAAAACTCTATATTTTGGAAATTTGAAGAGATTAGAATTAGTAGTAAGAATTTCTTACCTTGGGGAAGCTTTGGTTGATCTTGGCTTCAAGGTTTGAACCACGATCTATTATACTTAGTAAATTTTGAGACTCCTCCCTAGAATCCTATATAGCATACGTTTCATTTGATGATTTTAGAAACTAACAGAAGCTGATTAACTTAATTTTTCTAAACTACATTCTTAAAAATAATAATAAATTATTCTTTTTATAATTCGATAATTGAGTGAATGAGATTTGAACTTTAAACAGGAGGGTATCAATTGAGCTATAAAGCTCTTGATATTACAAAAAACATAAAGGGAAACCTAATAAATAATTAATACCAAAATCAATTTATTTATCGTCCTAATTTAATAAACTCTTTTCTTTTATCTTTTTCTTTGGGAGCATTACAATACAAAAACTTTTATAATACAAATAACAAAAAATCCAATATGTGATAGACAACTTTTGCAACAACTATATAACTTGTTGTCAGGCACTTAGTAATCCAGTGGCTGTCCTACATTGAAAGAATTAGTGTTCAAATCTTTTATTCCTCATCATTGTAACTATCAAATTATTAAGGGGAGAAAAACCTATAAAAATTGCCTACCACACATCAAGAAAAATATAAGAAAAATGAACTTGGAAAATTGAAAAACAGAGAAGGCTGAGCAAATATGTATATTCTGTAGTTTACATAATAAACACGCAGGGAGACCATAAGAAAGCAAAAGTTACCTGTTAGTGGCAAAATGCACATGATAAATATTGAGAGACCTCGCCTATCACACACACACACCAGGAGTTTGCTTCTCAAACTTGCTGCATATCCCACCCTTCCAAAAGCTTGTAGAGATGGCACTTCAATCAATACTCTTCAGTCATAAATTTTCCATAGATCCTTCCAACTCCTGAACTGTTCCTATGTTTTGCAGATTCGGGCATTCCCTGATTTTTATTTTCAAGGATGGGAATCTTTCCTTAATGTTGTTTCCCTCCAGCAACCCCATGCTAGTCAACTTAGGCAGTTCCAACAGATGCAGCTTCTGTAAATTGTGCCTATATTGTTCTTCTTTAGTGGGCCTAAACAGAGTCTCCAATTTATCACAGAATTTGACTTCAAGGATTTTAAGATTTTCTGGCAGTTGAGAAGAGGGAAAAACAACTTCAAGCATCGGGCAACAATCTAAATACAGTTCTGTTAGATTTAGGAGACTCCCATGTGGCATTTCCCCACTGTACACACTCTTCAATTCAGGAAGGTTTGATGCCCATAGAATGTTTAGATTTTTCTGCATTTCAACTTCTGCATCTTCTCTGCAAAATATTGTCTCCATTTCGCTACACCTTTCCAACCAACAGCCCTTCATTGCTTTCAAATTGCCCACACCTAAATTTGATAAGCTTTTGACAAAGTCATTTTCAATCAAAGACACATATTCGGCTTTCATGAGCACATCCTCAACACCACCAGGATACTCGTCAAATCCAATGATTTCCAAATACCGATGAATTTCTTTAGGAAAACAATGAGTTTGGAAGTAGATTTTTCTAAAGCCCGGGTCAACTCTATGCCAACAAATATCTCTACTTTTGTCTTCCTTCTTTTCTTTGCAGGAAGTTTTGTCTTCCTTCTTTTTTTCTTCGCTAGAAGTTTTGTCTTCCTTCTTTTCTTGTCCTGAAGTTTTGTATCCCTTCTTTTCTTGTCCTGAAGCTTTTTCTTGTCCTGAAGCTTTGTCTTCCTTCTTTTCTTGGCTAGAAGATTTGTCTTGCTTCTTTTCTTGGCTAGAAGCTTTGTCTTCCTTCTTTTCTTGGCTCAAAGCTTTGTCATCCTTATTTTCTGGGCTCGAAACTTTGTTTTCCTTCTTTTCTTGGATGGAACCTTTGTCTTTCTTCTTTTCTTCCCTAGAATCTTTCCCTTCTTTCGTAAGAGCACAAACAGAGAATTGAAATTCTTTGAAACATCTCTCCCATAACTCAGAATTTTTCGTCAAATATTGGAAAAATTCAGTGCCATTCAATGACATGCAAGGCCTCTTTTCATTGAACTTGAAGATGCCACAATGATCCCAGTTTAGCTCCTCTGGTAAGTTCTTTATCCTCTCCCAATCAAGTGTTTGAAGATCCTTTAAGTCTGGTAAATCAAGGTGCTTCAAGTGAGTCAACTCTGAGATCCAATAGGGAAATTCTTTGACCCCAGTCTCTTGTAAATCAAGAGACTCCAAATCTTTAAATGACTTCAGATCTGGTAGTTGCTGTAATTTTGTACAACCTCTTAACTTTAGACCACGGAGATTGGTGAGATTCTTAAGTGATTTTAAAGATTGAATTTCTGTCTTTGAAAGATCCAAAACCTTTAGCTTTGTATACGTTTCCAAACTTGGATCAGTATCTGAAAGTTTACAACCTCCAAGGCAAAGCTCGGTAAGGTTGGCGAGGCTGGTGAGGTTGGACATTTGAGGTATCTTAATCTTAAGTTTTGTTCCTGATAGGTTGAGCAGCCTAAGGTGGACCATATTCTCCAAGAATTTTGCTTCAACTTCTTTCAAAGGCTCTGCCAAAGGTTCTCCAGAAGACCCAGAGGATTTCTTTTCTATTTCTTTTACTGGTGATTTAGCAGCTTCGGTTTCTTCCAAATGCTCTGCCGAAGGTTCTCCAGAAGACTTAGAAGGCTTCTTTTCTGTTGCTTTTACTGGTACCGAAGGTTCTCCAGAAGACTCGGAAGGTTTCTTTTCTGTTTCTTTTACTGGTGATTTAGCCTCGGTTTCTTTCAAAGGCTCTGCCAAAGGTTCTCTAGAAGACTCGGAAGGTTTCTTTTCTGTTTCTTTTACTGGTGATTTAGCCTCGGTTTCTTTCAAAGGCTCTGCCAAAGGTTCTCCAGAAGACTCGGAAGGTTTCTTTTCCGCTTCTTTTACAGGTGATTTAGCCTCGGTTTCTTTCAAAGGCTCTGTCGAAGGTCCAGAAGAATCAGAAGGTTTCTTTTCCGTTTCTTTTACTGGTGACTTAGCTTCAGTTTCTTTCGAAGGCTCTGCCAAAGGTTCTCTAGAAGACTCGGAAGGTTTCTTTTCCATTTCTTTTACTGGTGATTTAGCCTCAGTTTCTTTCAAAGGATCTGTCGAAGGTCCAGAAGAATCAGAAGGTTTCTTTTCCGTTTCTTTTACTGGTGACTTAGCTTCAGTTTCTTTCGAAGGCTCTGCCAAAGGTTCTCGAGAAGATTGAGAGGATTTATTTTCTGTTTCTTTTATTGATAGATCAAGCTCCTCCAGTTGTTCAAGGGCATCCAAGGACGGCAACTCAGACAAGTGTTCGCAATTTTGTAGCAAAAGTTGGCGAAGCTTCTCGAGTTTGGCTATAGATGGTAGACTTGTAATTTGGGTGTTTGAGAAGTTGAGATAGCGGAGTTTAGTCAAATGGTCAAAGGATCCGTCTTCAAATTCAACCAGACTAGAGGCATTAGAAAGATCAAGTTTCTCAAGTCTAATAAGCCCTTCCGTTTTTGGCAATTTTTTCAATAGGCAATTACTTAGAAGGAGCTGACGAAGGTTCTCAAGATTGGAAATAGATGATGGCAGTTCTTCAATTTTAGTGTTTGAGAAGTTGAGACTACGAAGACACTTCATCCCTACAAAGGTACTTTCTGGGATTTTGACCAAATTAGAGACACCAGAAAGATCAAACGACTCAAGAGTAGAAAGGTGGGTAAAACTGGAAGGTAAACTACAAATTCCAGATTCAGATAAATCAAGGACTTTGAGACCACCTTTGTTTTTGAAGGAATCATCATGATGGATTTGCTTCAGTGTAGTAGAACCAGAAATACCCAGATTATGGAGAGAAGATAACGAATCAAATTTGGACAATCTGGTTATGGATTTGCAGTTTTTTAATATGAGCCGAGTGAGTGTTTTAAGTTCTTTCAGAATGGGCAAATGGTTAATTTTGGTTTGGGAAAGGTCAAGCATTTGAAGTTTCTCAAGATTTAAGCATTTGTCTGAAATTTTTTCCAAAGAAGTAGAACCAGAAAGATCAAGGACCTCAAGGTTGGCAAGTTTTTGGTTTGGTGGTATTTCCTTCAGTTTTTGGTTTGGTAGTATTTGTTTTAGGTATGGTAGTATTTTCAATTCAGAACACTCTTTAAGGATGAGACGACGTAGTTTAGTTAGCTTGGAAAGTGAAGAAGGCAGTGATTGAAACGGGACTGCAGAGAGGTTGAGGCTTTCAAGTTGTTGCATCTTCAGGAAAAAATCATCTGGAATTTTCTCCAAGGAGCTAGCACCAGATATTTCCAGAACGATTAAATTTTCATGGTTTTTGATTTGATCAATGTTATCCAACTGATCACAGCCCCTGAGCACAAGCAAGCGAAGATTAGTACTTTCAGACAAAAACCTGGGTAGTGACCTGAATCTGGGATTGAAAATGGCAAGAACTTGGAGTTTCTTCATGGATTGAAAAAACATTGTGTCAAGGACTTCCCCAGAGAGACGACTTCCATCTATCATGAGTGTGGAAACTTTGTTCCAACTTTTAGGACCGTATGGTGTTTTTATCATGCCTTCCCCTGGTGCAACTCGCCCAATGCCTAGCTCCTTTCCATACTCCAGAATACTAGCCAACCCCAGTCTTGATATCCCACGACCATGGCAATGATCATCAGGAACGCTAGCGAATCCCAAGCTTGACGTCCGGCAACCATGGCAATGGTCATCAGGAACAGTAAGTGCTAGTCCTTCCATGGTAACAAGACCATCTACGCGTAATTTCAGTATGCCACGATCTATAAGCTTCATCAAAACACAATGTCCCTCTTCATATGCCTTGTCAAACTGATCATTAACACCAATATATCCTTCGAGTATCCAGCAAGCTATCAACTCCTCATAATTGATGCCTCCAAATTTATGAAATAATTGCCTACTTTGCCAACAACAATTCATCAAAGCCATATCAGTGCAAGCCAACATGTCATACACATAGCCCAGTAGCGTGGATTCCGGTTCATCCAGAGCACCTTTCAACATCCGAACTCTCGAATCGAAATCATGTTCTTCAATATGAGTTAGGGCTGCTGCTATCATAAGGATTAGAGCTGGCAGACCCTCGCTCTTTTTAGCAATTTCTTTATACAATGTTACAATATCTGGCAGACCACCCTTGCTCCTTTTAGCAATTTCTTCATACAATTTTTCAAAATCTGGATGGCCTTGATCCTTTTCCTTGACTTTCTTCCCCATTTCCTTGACTTTCTTCCCCAATAGAGACGAAGAATCATCATCAGACAAGGGTTCAATCTTAAACACTTTCTTGTTGCTCATAGTCTCAGGCTCAGACACTTTCTTGTTGCTCCCTGTCTCAGGCTTAGTCACTTTAGTGATTAAAAACTTAAACACATTATTATCACCAGAAGGCGGCATAATGTGTCTAATGGGTTCATAGTATTTCATTATTTCATTTTCTTTCGTCTCTTCAGGAAAACCATCTAGAATTACTAGACACGTACATTCTTTAATTTTCATTTCCAGTTCTTCCGTTTCTGATATTTCAGATGATATTTCAGATATCATTTTCTCCTTTTCTGATATTTCAGATTTCATTTTCGCTATCTCTTTCTCTGATATTTCTGGTTTCATTTTCTCTTTTTCTTTCTCTTTCTCTGATATTTCAGCTTTCTCTTTTTCTTTCTCTTTCTCTTTCTCTGATATTTCAGGTTTCATTTTCTCTTTCTCTTTTTCTTTTTCTTTCTCTTTCTCTTTCTCTGATATTTCTGGTTTCATTTTCTCTTTCTCTTTTTCTTTCCCTTTCTCTTTCTCTGATATTTCAGGTTTCATTTTCTCTTTCTCTTTCTCTGACATTTCAGATTTCATTTTCTTAATCTCAGCAGACACACGATCCTTTTTCTCAGATAAATTTTTAAGTATCATATTCTTAAGCTCACCAGGTCCCATTTTCTCAAGCATAGCAAGCTTGTCAGATCTCATTTTATTAAGCTTACGAGATATCCCATCCTTCAGGCTATCCTCCGATGCCTCCTTTTCGTCATCTTTGAAAGCAGTGTCATCTCCCGACTTCCCAGTCTCACCATCCGTTGCGTTCTTTTCTTCATTGACAGTAACATTTTCATCAATGACAGTACTATGATCTTCCCACTCCTCAACAGTAGAAAGTGAAGACAACTGATGGGCAATGCTTACGCAATAAGGCCTGAAATCCTGTAGACGATCCCCTGGATTCGGAAACACCCAAATAGTCCCAAAACATATGCCCACCTCCATTGCCCGTTTGCTGATCTCGCTCGCCATCCGTGTTTTTCCTACTCCAACGTCTCCAGTCAGAACAATTGTTGTCACTTCCTTGTCCATCAGATCTTGCACTATATCATCTATCTGTCGCTCTTCTGTCGCCACTATAAAACCCAAAAACAAAATCACTTTAGAATTTTGATCCCAATTTATTAAGCAAACAAAATCATTGTGATTTTAGAACATAGGGCATCTAACATATGAGGTTTGGTATTCATTCCGTACTATCAATTTTGTGTTTTAGACCCTCGTGCTTTTGGGTTCGTCTTTGCCCATCTTCTTATCATTTTTTTTTATAGTTGATTTGGACGGATTGAGCTGGGTGCTGAATGGGTTTTGGTCTGAAACCTCTTGTTATTCTTTCATTGAGAGAGTGAACCTAAAGATGGAGGAGGTTTTCTGAGGAGGAGACTCGGACAGACCAATGGCAGAGACACATGGAGGCCATACTGATACAGATATTTATATTTACAATTATTTTGTAAAAAAAATAACATTTTACCCCCCTCAAATTTCAAAGTTTCTAACCCAATGTGAAATGATGATATTTAAATAAATAAACAAAAAATATAAAAGGTTATAAATTAGTATAAAATGTTTATATGTATAATGTAATAATGCATCTCCAAATTTTATTCATTTCTTACTAATCCAGTTAGTTTTCAGCAAATGTTAGAAATAGTGTGTAAACTTATTGAGCACAGGGTGATGTAAACTTTTTCTCAAGGCTTACGGTAGATACTTTGATTTATAAGTACAATAAATTTCAATGATAATATTCCAAAGGAAATGCTAAAAGCGGTGCAATTAAAGCAATCCCAAATCAAATGATTCTAATTAAAACATTTTTATTTATGAAATGTGACTAGAATATATATTGTCAATGAAATGCTAACATGCTAACATGTCCGAAAGAATACATATATTTTTTTTTCTAGTTTATTATAACCATTTAAATATTATAAAAAGATCCTATCAATAAAATATATCTTATACGAAGAGATTACTTTTTAAATAATTACTTTTAAAATGAATTTTATTTTGAGGATAATTATTTATAATTTTGTGATATTTATTCATTTTAAATTTATAGTAACGATTCTATTCACAATAAATAACATACATATATATAATTTTATACATTTATAATATTAAGGTAAACCACAAAAAAATTACATCCCCTAAAGAATTATTTTTGACTCTGCTATTCCAGAGAGAGAAAACTTGAATGAGAGAGAGAGAAGAAGAAGAATAATGGCCAAAGACCACCACACCCACAGCTATACGCTGCTGGGGATGGTTAATATTTAAATGCCTTTTTTTAAATAAAAATAAAAAGAGATTAATTAAAAGAAAGCTTTTAATTAGTTTTTAATTTTAGTGAAAAAATATTAAATCTTATTTTCAAAATGAATTTTCAACACTAACAAATGATGGAACGTACTAGAGAGATCAATTGGGTAATTCCCAAACAGGGACAGACCCAAAGAGAGCCCAAGAGGGCCCGGGCCCACCTTGACCCAAAAAAAAAAGAAAGTTAAATTGGGTATTAAAATCATGTTTGGGGAATTTGGGCCCCCTTCCATTCAAGAACCTATCAGCTCAGCCCCAGCCTAACAAGGAAAGATAAGCCGTTTAACCTAATTCCAAATTTAAATAAAAATAATAAAAAAATAAAAAAAGAAAAGAAAAGAGAGAGAAACCAGAGAGATAGAAAGACAGAGATAATCAAGCATCAACCACCACCGGCCACTAACCCACCAACCACGCCGCCAGCGCGGGCCTCTTCAACATCCAATTTCAAGTATTTATTCTCTCTTTCAAAACCTAATAATGATATGATGTTTCTCTTATGCTCTTTCTCAACCTCATACGTTTATAGTTTGTGTGAATATGTGATTGTGGTTTTTTTTTTTTTTTTTTTTTTTTTTTTTTTTTTTTTTGCTACACACAAATTATTTTACAATATTTTTACAAACTGTTATTTTGAGTAACTTTTTATTGGTTTTCATTTAGCCCTACTACTAACATCACTTTTTTATTTACTAATAATCACTGACCGCATCTACTGTTTATAAAATATTTTATAAAAAAGTTTGAGTCTCTAGCATTATTTTAAAAAATAAATAAAATTTTAATTATTTTTTTAATATTTATGCTGATGTGGCAGACTATTTGGCATGAATATATATTTTTTAAATTTTGGTCATCACTCATCTGTCATGTTAGCGTTTTGACATAGCATGCTAAATTTTACATTTGACTACAAATGTAAAATAATAAAAGTTTAAATCATTTATATCCTAAATCAATCCCAAATACGTTTAAATTTTACAATTTTTATCTTAAAGCCATTCCTTTATATTTGAAAAACCCAAAGCAGTACTAAAGCAGCCAATTTATCTTACTCTAAGAGTAGTATTCACAACAGCCTCCTCAAGCCTTTTTTTTTTTTTTTTTTTTTTTTTTGAGAAACTGCCTCCTCAAGCTAGTAATATTTAAAAACAATGGTGAAATTTTATCAACAAAGCTTCAAGAATTTAAAATACCACATGCAATTAAAATTTTATTACTATATAACTTACAGTGATTTTTTTTTTCTTTTATTTTTATCATGTATTTTATTATCCAATTTTGACGATATTAGTAAAACTATTATTTTTTAATTTGTGATTTTTAATTGATTTGTGAATCTCAAGGATATACTGCCAACGTAAAATAATACTTAAAAGTTTGGTTAGTTAGGTTTAGGATGGAGAAAACGCTGTCAAACCCGAACCTGATAAATCTTTTATATCCTAAATCAGTCCCAAATGCTTTTAAATTTTAAAATTTTATCTTAAAGCCATTCCATTTAGATTTGAAAAGGCCAAAGCAACCAATATATGTTAACATGAGTTTTTTGTTTTTCTGAGGAGATATCTTACGAATGATGTAAGCTCAGTTATCTAAAAAAATGAACATATAAATATTTAACCAAATCAATCTGTCTAAAGCACTTTTGCACAAAATCAAACCATATCTATATCATTTAATCCAAAAAATAATCTAAGACAATAAGTAGATGTGAAAATAAAAACAAAATAACAATCAAAGAATATAACTAGATGTGACAATATCGATCGGCATGGAGAAGAAGAGTTAGAATGGATCCGTACCCGGACTTGAAGCATTATCCTTCGGAAGGAGTACTTCCGTTATTTTGTTTCTCACTTGAGCTTGCTCCGACTTTGTTTGTTTTGGAGATTGGTCCGACATTTTTTAAATACCTATACCAAAAGAAAATGTATGAAACCCAAACGTTTCAAAACCCTGATGAGTTAAAAAATTAAAACCCAAACTTTTCTTATATATAGCTATTATTAGGATATTCAGCAACAAATAAATTCTATCAGTCAAGTGCCCATCCCTTATAAAACAAAGAATGCACCCACGCAACACGTTCGTAATATCCAAAACAGCTTGATAATTCTCACATTAAAAAAAAGAAAGCACTGTTTATCCAACCTATATGCTCACCATTATATTTGAGAGAGACAGTAGTCAAAAAAGGAAATAACACAACAGAAATTTTAGTGTTCGGGGATCTATGGGGGGGAGGAAAAGGTTCAAGTTTGTAATTGTCTTTCCAAAAAGTTAAAAAAAAAAAAAAGTTACCAAAAAAGTAAAAAGAGAACAAGAAGAAAAACCGTGTGGAAGAAAAATAATAGATAATAATAAAGGCGAGAATTAAAAATTTTGAAACTTTTGATGACAAAATTTAGTAGTACCACTTACTATTTATACTTTATTTTAAAGACTACAAAAATAAAAATTTTGACATAAAATTTTAGTAATAGAATTTTAATTAGATTCCTTAGTGGAATTATACGTACTTTTAAGAATTAAAAAGTTTTAAGTATGTACTCATGTGCGCACGTGCGTGCGCGCGTGCGCGCACACACACACACACATATATATATATATATATAAAAGAGAATCATGTAAAAAAGTAGCACAATAGAATTGTGTCCATGCCTTATCCAAAAAAAAAAAAAAAATTTTGTGTCCATGCAATGCTTGATTTAATGAAAACTAGAAAACTAAAGCTGAAATGTACAACTTCAGCAACAAAGAAAAGTAGATAGCAACCAAAGCTGAAATGTACATGTACACACCATTTGCTTCGAGCTATACTGGCAATATTCAATAAAGAACATAGAAAATAATATGGTGATAAGAAATAATTTAAACTCAAAAATAGCAACGACCATAAGGAAGAAAGTGAATAACCTGGTAACTTGGCTGGGTTTGAGAGCACAATCACTTCAACCTCTCTCAAAGTAAAACAACTTGTGAATGTGTCCTCCTCCTCCTAACTCCCGTCCTTTTATAATCTCCTCAATAGCATAAGAATAAAGTAAGGTGGAATCTTTGGACTTTATTCTATGAGAATTTTCCTCCAAATTCATATGGAAATTTGTAGATTGTTAATGTGAATATTTTAGGAAGTAGACATATATATATATATATATATATTTTTTGAGTATCTCTCTCTCTCTCTCTATATATATATATATATATATATTTTTTTTTTGTGTGGTTATAATAATACATAAACACCTATTTATATTATACATAAACTATATATGAAAACTAGAGTAAATAGATATACTCAAAATTTGGTGACATAGTTTTGCAGTAGTTGCTAAAAAAATTCTCACAAGTAAGTTGTACCAGATACATGAAGAATAAAATTAACAATTCAATAATAATGATATAAACAAAAGAGAAGATATGTATATATATATATATATAAAATGACTATTTCTTAATATATGCCTATTCAATCATTTATTATCTATTAAAAATTGAAGTCAATATTCTTTAAATTGTGAAATCATATTATTTATTTTTTACAAAATTTTGAAACATTTTTTATTTCAATATACAAAAATCAAACGTTAGAAAACTATCTTTCATTATATTGCGAAACTTATATTTTTTAATATTCATAATTGAGAATACATGTTTGGTAATTACAATAGAATTGGACGAGTAAACACAGGTACAACTGTTCTATAAAGGAAATTGCATGAACTACAAAAGTTGAACTTTATATTTATTATCAATATATGTCCAGTATTCTTTTTACAAATAAATTAATTAAGATTGATAAGTAAAAAATTAAACTTAAAAATAACACCAAAACTCATCAACAAAAAATGAAAAATAAAAAGCACTTAAACAATCATTAGGTGGAGCCAAACTGCCTGGCATCACTCAAATCCTAAAACCTCAAACTTTAAACTTTGAGCCCCAAACAAGCAAACTATCAACCAAATACGTATACGTCAAGTGATCATTTTATTTGTTTGTATTCTCCAAGCCAACTTTCAACTGGAA